>NC_084946.1:10051661-10351661 GCF_949316205.1 Platichthys flesus | reverse complement strand
AGACGGATGCGATTGTTGACAGGAGGAGAGAGCGATGTGACCAATTATTGAAATAACCCATGCTGAATAACTCTGAGGATGAGGGAGTGCTCGATTGCAGGGATCTGCTGAAAGCTCCTGATCGCTTTCAAATGCTGGTTCTGCATGGGGGTTGTGTCATGTGTTGACAAAGTGCAGAGTTTAAATGCTCCTCATTGTGTGTGGCACGACACGTCTGCTTCTCTGTTATTCCTCTGCACGCAAGGTGTTCCTATTAAATGGGGAATTATAATGTCGTTTAGAAGCTTCATCTCAGCAACAGGTTTACTCTCCGATCTGAATCAGAGGCCTTTAGCATTACTGAGGCAATGCAAATGCAGCACGCTCATGTGACTTGATTGTTGAGGATGAGCGCCTCGCTTGATTGAGCTGCTTTGATTAATCCGTGTTAACGTAATTACGCTGGGAGTTGTTTCCATCCGCTCTGTTGTCGTACATCACTTCTCTCTCTCCCTCCCTCGTTCCTCCTCTTTCGTTCACTTGTGAGGCGCCGACCGCAGCTGGAGGCTTTTTAGGGTTCCCGTCAGCAGGAGAAACTCCGCCGCGGTGAAACCTCACTAGGCTGCACTTCAGCCATGATTGCTCTCACTGGCTCGTAATTGTCCTCATAAACATACAGGCTGTCAAAATATTATCGGAGGAATCAGGGTTATTTCCACATCACTGTACAGTGAGGAGGAATGAAATGCCTGTTTTTAAAACCCCGAGATTAAAACCCCCTGGCAGCTCCTCGGAGGCAGACACTATCATTTAGGAGACCTGTAGACTCTCTTCGTGTAGCGGCTTGTGAGGTGTCGCCAACAGTGTTGCTATGACGACAGCAGGCCCAGACTACGGAGGCTGTCTCCATGGAAACAGGGGTCTTACGTAGTTGGAGTAGATGTCTGTGTGGTTCCACTCCAGCCCGTCATCCAGAACGGTGATGACCACTCCTTTCCCTGTGATGCCTTTCTGCCACACGGGGATCACGTGCAGGTCCAGCTTCGGCAGCGAGGAGGACGTCCGTGTGTCTTGCTGGAAGACAGACATAGAGAGAGGGAGGATTTGTTATGGTGTCAAAGATCCCATCAGATGAGACAGATAGGCCTGGTGTGTTCCTGCTTTGGATTGTGAGATTACACACACACACGTTATTCAGACTGAACTGAAACGAGCGGTTTATCTGAGCAGGCTCTCAAGTGTTAAAAAGGTCAGGTGAAGTGGAGCCTTTCAGCCTGTTCCTCCACTGACCTTTACTGAAATTCATCACCCCATCGTTGGCTTTGTCAGGGCTTTGGTCCACTCCTGCTGTAGATGGCCACTTGCAGGCACACTGCTCCCAGTGCGTCATAATCATACAGGTTTTTGTGTTTGTCCACTAAAGCAGCTCGACTGATTAATTTTAGCCTCAAGATGCTATGAGTCAACCCACAGTTCTTCTGGCTCGTCCCACTTTCACTCCCTGTGCCCCTATGGTTCCCAAATCCATTTCTGAGGCCTACAAAATATTACACAGGGTGGGAGCTGCTGCTAATGTTTCAACTTTACAACTTTATGTTTATTTGGCTAAGTTTAATATATACACAGTCAGGTTTTTTATGTTTTTTTTCCAATATGTCCCTTTCCTCCAAATGTACAAACCCCTTCATCTTTACTTTGCCTCCACACTCATCCAATGCCCCCTGTCCCTTTAATACATAACAGAAAAAAGAAATGAAACAATAGAAAAACCAGGGCAAACAAAGAATAACGATACAACACATCGACCAAATGGAGTGATAAAACAATAGCACAGGCATTAGGAGGCTGCATAGCCCCACATGTTGCCTCGATTATTTTTTAAGGTGAAGGGGGATCGAGGCATTCTTGGCGGAAGATTATGATTCACAGCTGGAGACAGCTAAGACTAAAAAAAGAACTGGATTTGCTCTTTCGCTCTGTGCGCATTATGCACAGACACTGCAGAACACCACCCCAAGATGTGACTCATCTCTGTGATGTATCTGCTTTTTTTCCCTCTCTTCCTCACTTTGAATCCCCTGTCTCTCTCTCTCCCCCCCCCCCCCCCCATCCTCTCGCTAGGATCTTATTTCTCTCTTTGCAACGAAGGCAAGCAGGACTCCAATCTCAAGACATACATACTGTTTTGCTACAATTTGCTCACAAGGCCTTTTACTCCCGACCACCTCGCATCTACAGTTTGGTTGTTTTGGTGTTAATCCAAATGACTCACTTGTTGATGCTGGCAGCGGCCACATGGACTTTAATGGCAAACAGCAAAACGCACAGCAGTTTATAAAACCAGTGAGTGGACTCGACACGACACGAGCACATGCAAGAGACAACACAAAGAAATCCCTCGATGCACAAGTAACACAAACTGACACTTGCACTGGATACTCTCTCTCTCTCTCTCTCTCTCTCTCTCTCTCTCTCTCTCTCTCTTTCTCTCACACACACACACACGCACAACACACAGAGCCATGGAAGCAGGAGGAATTTCAAGCTACAAGTATGAGTCACTCCATGATTAAATTATCAGGCAGTCACCCACTCTGGAAAGACATTCATCAGCTTCACAGGCCCAGCCTCTCCCCCAGTCACACAGCTCCACCCCACGTCTGCCTGTGTCTCTGTCCTCCGAAGTCTCCCCCTCTCCTCCGTTATCACACCTTTTATTCATTTGAAAATACTAGAGGTAGATAGGCAGACAGTCCTCTCCCTAACAGAGTTTTATTCCTGCAGAGCTGTGTGTGTCCTTGCTGAATGGACGAGGCGAATGAATCACGACACATCAGAGGCACTGTAATCGGGGGCCGTGCACCATCACAGACATGGGCTCATGTGGAAATAGACTAAATGGCACTTTAAGGCCAATTCCATTAGAGGCATCATCTGTGATCGGCAAAAATGATTCATCTCAATTTATTTTCTTATTCCACGAAAGCTTGTGACTCATGTTTGGTTAGAGCAGGTGCAGGGACGGCTCAGGGAACGTATCACATAGATCTCCTCCTCTCTCTCTCTCTCTGAGATGCAGATGCAAACACCGGAGCAACACATATATATATATACTTCCTCATTTTCCGGGGAAAGCTGGGACAAACTAATGAGTGCGACCGAGCTGAAGATGATTCAGTGACTTTGCCACATTTATTAACTCATCAGGACGAATATATAAGATCAGGTCTTTCTTCCTTTTTCCATGGTTCACATATTTCTGTATTTTATTGTGTTTGCTATGGTTCAGTATTAAGTATTAATTGACTGTCCCTGCTTGTATTTATATATCTTTTTATTTGATTGCTGCTCATCTTGACCACGACTCCCTGGCAGAGGAGATAACGTATCTCAATGGGACCTTCCTGGTTAATTAGGAGATACATACATTTGTATTATCTTCAGCTTGATTACTTATTTATTTAATGAACTGTTGTATGTTAAAAGAAATGCATCATTGCAAAAGAGAGCAACATATTACACTGCACTTGGTGAGAATTCGATTTTATTATAGTTTTGTTCGAAAGCAGTTATTTTATTGATGAAACTCAACAGAACACGTATCAGCAAATTAAATTTGAAATTTTTGGTAATTTATTTATTTATTTTACTGTTCAGTCATTTTCCCAAATGACTGATCAATAATATAGGAAAATACTTGTTAGCTGCAGCCCTAGCTGTGTAACAGAGGACAAGGTGTATTATAGTTTGATGTGGTTATATATATATAAAAGCAGCCTCCAAAACACTCACTACATTACCCCCAATCACATGCAGCCACCATTACACCAGCATATATGTGCTGTGGTCAATGGGACCGAGTCCCTTCTAATCTTATGGACTAAACTCAGCAGCGATGTCATTCAGCGTGGTGATGTCGGGGTCGTCCTGCGGTCAGGATAAAGTAAACGTGTGAGTAATGGATGCTGAAGGGGATACACAGCTGACAATCTACTGTTCACTGCTACTTACTTGGCCTCAAAGGGCTAAAACATCCCATTCAGGGTAAGTTGGGACTTAATGCACAGTGCTCTACTCTGCTCTACTCTGCTCCATCCTGCTGGATTATAGTCTCTCCCCCCCTCTCAGCTCCACATGGACTTTGTTCCCAATTAAGCAAATAGCTCTCTTGGTTGGAACTGCTTGATAACGTGCTGTTTTTTTGCTGTTTTCATGGTTTTTCTCTGTTTGTTGTTTTTTTAAATTGTTGCATTCTTGCACGTTACATTCACTGGATGCTCACATGCATGCATGTCCTTGCTGGCATGACCGTGCGCATACATAATGCACACATACATGAGAGCAGTGAGCGGTGTGGAGTAGACACAGCATTCACAGGGATTCAGTACATCTCAGGGGAGATCGGACCAGCTGCAAGGTAACAGAAGGCCAAACCAGTGCACAACATGTGACCAGCAGGGTGGACATCCGCTTAAATCTGTGGTTTATAGAGCGTTGGGAAGTACACAATGTTCAGATATTGTCACCATCAGCTAGATTAATTGTTGAATCACTTGTTGAATTTGTGGTTTATCAGCATGACGAGCTTAATTCCCTGCTGCGTGTTTTTGTGTGATGTTCAATCGAAACTGGAGACTCACCAGGTACCACTGCTGGTTCCACATGGGATCATCAAACAGCTTATCCACGGGGCAGTCCCTGCACCCCCCGAGGGACGCTCGCTTGCTGCGAGTTTTCTCATACTGCTGCTCTGCCCACAGCACCTACACACACACACACACACACACACACACACACACACACACAGACAGGGGGAGACATTCAGTCTGGGCGGATCTCGCACAGACCAGGACAAGATGATATCTGAAAAGAGAGACCACTCACCCGATCATCCTCCGACAGCCGCCTGGTGATGTGGTTGGCGCTTCGTTTCATTCTGCTAGGATGATTGCGGTGTTTGAACAAGAAATGGTCCTTCAGGGCCCCAATCTGCAGAGAGGAAGACATGAAATGAGAACGGCTGAATATTTGATAGGAAATGACATGATACCATCAATCTGCTCGCCAAGGCCACAGTGCAGGTCGTGTGTTTTCTCATTGAGACTGTAAATGATTAAAAAAATCATTCTGGTGTCGACTTCTGCCCTTTATTTTGTCTGAGTGCTATTTCCTATCAAATAGAAAATGTAAAGTCAGATGAACATACAGACTTTATGTATGTTTTTTTCCCCATTGATTTCAGCTGAAAGCAAACAAAACACAATGTACAGAGCACACAGGGGAGGGCGCCACTACTAAGGATGCACTATGTGGATCTGTATGGCAACCAAAGCATGTAATATACACATTAGTGTAAATGATTGATGTGTAACAGTAAAAGTTCTAAATATTTATCCATTCCACAGTTGATGACATGTTTTTTGTATCTATGGAGACTCATGTATTGTAAACTTCTACGGACATGAAAGTCTTCCAAATGAATGTTATGTAATATAAAGAAGAAGAAATATGACATCTTAAAGCTCATTAATCACTGAGCTCATGCTCACAGACACAGGTTAGAAGGAATGGTCCAGATTAATGCTTCAGACTGGACCTGATGTATATTTGCGAAGGGGAAGACAGCATTCGACTGACATTTACTATGAAACCAGTCTGTGGTTATTGTTTATCAGAAATGAGTCACACACTTAAAATCTTGCGGCTGTGTGCTCATGGGCTACAATAAAGGAAATGAGTCTCCAGTCTAATGGCCTTGGTGCTGCTGTTCCAACACAGTCCACAGCTCACACTGTAGGAAGCAGGCTTCATTAACATCCAATGATTAATTTGGCTTTTGATGATTTTATGATACGAAAGAAAAGACTATTTGATGCATAAATGACTAAAAAATAACAACTGGCCCAAACATCCTTATAAAGTTTTTTTTTTTTTTTTTTTTTCTGTTTTCCTATTTGTGCATTAATCTGTGTCAAACTGGTGCCTGGTTACCTGTCGGACCAGCTTGTAGTCCAGCTCCCTGGCGATGGCCTCGGCGGCAGACATTCCGCCCGGGATCTCCACTGCCCACTCGTTCAGGTACTGTCTGTCCGTGAGGAGAGAGCCCAGCGACCGGGGCAGCGCGGAGCACAGGAGCGAAACAACACAGCACATCAACGCGGGACGACATCTCACTTCCATCTCAGAGGGAATTCAGCCAGAGGAGGAAATGTATCTGCTGCCAGGAAGAAAGGGCAAGAGGAAGGCTGTGTGCTGCTAATGAAGAAGATGTCCTCGCTTGTTTCTGTGCTGACTCCTGAGGAGAGAGCGGCTGGGCTGAGATGGAGCGGACTGCGCGGTGTGTTTTGGACCGTCAAGGAGAGCAGATGCTGCTGATGGGGAGGGCGCGTCTGTGTGCTGGTGAGGGTGGGTGGAGGGGGATCACACGTCAACTAACGGGTGCTCTGACGTCAGATTGGCGTCTACCTTTGGTAATGTGTTGGTTTGAGTCCCCTGGGGGAGGGAGGAGGAGGGAGATCCGAGTAAAAATATCCCACTGTTTGTCCCAGGAGGAAGAGGAGCAGAAGGAGGAGACAACACGAGGAAGAAACAAACAGTATTTAATTTGCAATAAAATACATTTTTAATTGTGTTGGTGAGAATACATATTTAGTGTGAGGCAGATGTCGTGAAGCCTCTTTCTCCTGCACATCATCCTGTGTGAGACAAGAGCTTTTCTTTCTGCAAAGGTTGTTATCCTTAAAAGAATCGATCTGTAAGATCCATCTCTGTTTGCTCTCTACTGACGTCACAGAGAGCTAGAGAGAGAGTGAGAGAGAGAGAGGGGGCTTCAGCACCGCGGACAGCTCCTCCTCCTCCTCCACGTCGCACGTTGGGTTGCACGTTCTCATCAGGGGATGAAGAGATGAAAGTGAAAGCAAACACTATTATAAAAACACATTTAGACCAAGACAAGAAATGCTTACTAATGATCAATATCGATCTGTAATAACATACAGCAATGCAAAGATTCAGAACGCATCCTCTTATCAGTAGAAGTACATCCTTTGTATTCTTCTGTTTGTCAGAAATCATGCAGCCTGTTCTGCAGCAGAATGGTTCCTATTAATATGGAAGTGCATCCAGAGCTGGAGGAGGAGTGTGTATTCTGTTCACAGGTTGAGACCCTGAAGCTTTTAGTTCTTCAGTGTCCTCGACTGGTCGCAGCTGTTTGAGCTTTTACGGGCGGCTTTCAGGGTCTCAGGGAGGGTTTTTCTTTTATTGGTTTGTTTATATTTGGTCAAAATTAGTGTGCCAAGAAGAAACGTGCTTGTTCACAGTAAACGCTCCATGTGTGGCAGCAGTGTGGAGCTGGAGATGTATGTGAGCAATTTCAATGGATATTTTCAATGTCTGTCTGATAATGAGTTGCCCATGCAGGTTTTGATTGTACAAACTATTTATCCTGGTCTTCTCATCCATGTAAACATCACTGTAATGTGCTGTCACTTCAAGACAAGGCAGAACAAAAAAAAGTTTCCAGTTTGTTTAAGCTCTTGAGGCTCCAGGAGTCGGAATTAGATAAATAGAGTTTGCATCGTATTCTGTGCTGAGCTGCGGTGAAAGGATGGTCACAAAAATACATTTTGTACTAAAAAGACTGCACCCTTTGAAGCTATCAATTTGATTGGTCATAGTCAGCTTCATATTATTGTTCTCATCTCTACACAGAACAGGGGAAATGGATTTTGTCCACCATCATTTACAGTAAATTACTTGAGGAGAATATATTTTTAGAGGAAACAACAGGTGGAAGCATTACAGTTGAGAAAAACACTTTTAGTGTTCATGAGCACATGACCAAGGTGTTGATATGGACTTTTAGAAAGTGAACTTGTCCTTTAATGAACTTTCAATATGGCGGAAGTGTGAAGTAGTGCTTACACAGAAATAAGGATTCTAGTAACATACTTTACAGTAACACAAAATAAAAAAACATACAACTGACTCCAACTTTACTATTTTGTACTTTGAATCACATCACCACTTTCTATCGTTGTTGATGTGTTATTCTCAATAAGTCTTCTTCAAAATCTTCATATATTTGTTCATGTCTGTATAATTTGCTGTATTGATCGTTGAAGTACTGAGAAACATTTACATCATCTGTAGCTGTACAAATATTCAAATTATTTAAATCAGCGATCAGAAGGTCAAATACATTATAGGTAAATATTCCAATAAGCAATGTGAAGTAATGTATTTTTACAGTTACGATTCATTATTTATTATTATTTGGAGATGTTAAATATAATTCATAAAGGAAGAAGACATTAGGAATCTAACTATATACGGAACTGCAGATAAAATATCCACATATCACAAACTCTTTTATTAACTATTATCTGAGTCGGCGTATTTAAAAGGTTTTTCTCAACTTTGTGGGAAATGGGCGTGATAATTGTAAGTCAGGGATGATGTAAAACATGCAGTTTTTAATGAGGGAAACACAGGAGGGTTTCGCATCATGAATGTTGGCATCAAACTGATATAAAACTCATTGCTGTGTAACAACTGCTGGTGTATAAAGTCAAAATGTATAAATACGGTAGGAAATGTTGTCCTTCATTTAGAAATCGACATTGTTTTTTTTTCCAACTGAAATGTAAAGAAGGAATGTGTTCTGTCAATCAGTGTTTGCAGTCTGTTAATTTTGACAACCTCTGTTGTTTCATGATGGGAGCAGTGGGCGGCGTGCTCCGATTGAATCCACAGATAAAGGTGTCGTAAGAGAGGCGGTTGTTTTTTTCCTCTTGGACACAATGGATGTGGTGTCCGGCTGCAGTTCATCTGAGACAAAGTGTATAGGTGCAAATAAACACAACAATATGATGAGCATCATACAGTTTAATTCAGACGCACAATGTTTGTCCCGAATGCAGAATGGGCTTGTTAGTCATTGTGAGTTAAACTTGTGTGAACTGATGATGTCTAATACCTTTGTTCATCTGGCCGTGTGCAAACAGGTCTGCGCCAGATCTGCAATATAATCCACCTTTACCTAGCAACCGTTGTTTGCTTTGACCAAAGCACACACTCAGGAACACACACAGACACACACACGCACACACACAGCTGGGGAGCTGCAGGAATATCAGCCAGATGGAAATGAGTCTCAGGATATAGTTTCATTACAAATCACAGAATCTTTGACTTTATGTTTCGCTTATTCTCAACATCATCGGTTGATCTCTGTGCTGTGAGGTGGAGCTCGCTGTGGTGGCCTGAGATCACACATCTGGCCTTCCTTATTCCACTGAGAACACACACACGCAAACAGACAGACACACACAGACAGACACACACACAAAACGCACAAAACCAATACACACCATGAGTTTTCGTCAAATGAGGTCAGAGGTCTTTCCATGTTTTTTTTCAGCTAATTATTTTCCAGCTCCGGAGACGGAGGCTGAAGGAAAGTACTTGCTTTTAGCTGGAGGATGACGCACATGAAGCCAGAGTGACACGGAGCCACCTCGACAGACATTCAACCAAAATCAATAAGGTGAGGTTAATGGATGGAAGACTTCAGCCGCACTTCCTCTTGATATCAGAGTACATGTATGGTTCACCAACATTGGACAGTATTAGATTGATTACTATATATTATACATTTTTCAAGATATTATATTTTAAAATGATAAAATGATCTTTAAATTCAATATAAAGAGGAGAGTTAATGTTAGAAGGTGTTGGTATTAAAATCATATGAAACGTATGATCATATAAATCGGGCTGTCATAACTTTACACTGTAGTCTGCAATAATCATTAAACCCATTGTGAGATAAAAGAGATGGATAGTACTATAGTGGTGAACATGATTCATACATTCCCGTATCACTCACCCGCCCTGCAGTGAAAATCCACCGCCTGTGACACGACAAGGACACGATCACCATGCCAACCCCCCCCCCCCCCACACACACACACTCACTGTCACTGTGGATGAATCACATAGATCACTGGTCACTAATCACAGTATCTTTCAATAAAAACTCGTTTTTTTATATATGTCACAGATGCATTGAGTTTTCTTTTTCATTTGTCGTAGCCAGATCGGTGCTAAATTAAACGAATATTTTAACAAGTTTGATCGAACCCACTTATGCCTTCAATGATAGTAAATATACATTTTCATTATATATTAGGTGGCCATGTCTGTAAAATGATGTATAAATGATAAAATATCTGATGACAGGGCATATGAGGTTATATTTAAAACATGCAGTAATTCCCAACGATATTACAGTTTACAGACGTTTACATTACAGATGTAAACGTTTTTTTCCCCTGTAAAGTATCCAAAGGAAATTTAATGAGAAAATTTGAGAAGAAATGTAAGTTTCAATATATATTTCATTTCAAAGCACATCATAAGCTTAAGTTCGAACTTATAATGAACATTTCCATAATAGATACAGGCACAAACCAGAAAACAGAACACTGCTAAATACACACACACACACACACACACACACACACACACACACACACACACACACACACAGTGAGAGAGAGTGAGAGAGTGAGAGGGAGAGAGAGAAACCTTCTGAAACTGGGAATAAGGGTTTATTTCTATAATATATTCTCAGACCAGACTGCTTCATGATTACATTTTTTTTTTACATTTTTAAATCAAATCTTAAATATAAAATAAATAATGCATTGCTGCTCAAATATATGTGATGTGGTCCCTTTCAATGAAACCACATATCTGGCAGCTGAATCCTAAACCAGAGAGATGCTTCATACTTAGTTATTTGATTCTAAAGCTTATTTATTTGTGAGTCAGTCATTAAGAAGTCATCAGAGGCTACTCAGGCTACAGCAGTGCAGTGTCTGCAGAATAACCCAAATGTTTCCCTCACCGAAAACATGAGAATCACTGGGGGGGGGGGGGGGGGAGCAGCAAAGGTTAAGAATTGAATTAATTTGTGTCACCAGAGCTCAGTTAACTCAGGACAAATGTCAGCCGTTATCAGAGGGCGCTGTAAAAATGTCTCTGTCGTGTCAGTCAGATTGGCATCACTTTGCAGGTGATAGACTGAGGTGACAGGTAATGGATGTGGGGACGTTCATACTTTTATCAGGAGGTGGGAAGGTCACGTGGACTCTGAAGGGCATCGCAGTGGCGGACACTGTCGGCTCTCATTCAAACATGCGAGTCGCCGCTTGCTCCGTGTATCACTGACATCGAGGTCGCCAGCGCACAAAGACAGAGATAAGGGATGATGACTAAGCCTCAGACATCACACAGGAAATTAATCTCAGTGATGAATTTAATTTGCTTTTGTTCTGAAAACTTTATTTTTTGCTGAACCACAATGATCTTTTCACATCATTTCAACCAGTATTGTTATTCTGATACTAAATATACCACTGATGTTTACAGTTTTTCTCCATTGCTTTGGCTCATTTCATGAAAACAGAAATTACATTCTCAAAACAACAAGTGCAAACCTCCAAACCATAGGTACTTGTTCACAACAGATTGGAATATCTCATTCCTTTAATAAAATTGCAATTGTATTAGCACATCCTAGCACATGACAAGTGCAATTGCCTACAGCTTTCACAAATTTCAAATGATTTAGCACACCTTTGCAAACGGTTAGGTACAATTGCCTTCAGTTAGCCCAATTACCAATTGACTATATCTTGCTGGTCTTAACTGACTGTTGTTTCTCAGTCAAGTGGTTGTTCTCTGCAGAACATGTTGGCATCATTTCCTTGTGTACATCATCACCTGCACAATAGTTCACTCCACTGTCAAAATCTTTCAGGCACATAATACCATGAAAAACATGATGGTTTATACTCTAATATGGATCTCTTGGATCATCGGCTTAATTTCCAGGTGCAACTTTCAGGTGCAGTTTTTTTCTGCATGGAGGTGAAGGGTCTATGATCATCGGACTCAAAACCAGAGGTCCCTTCTCCAGGCAATTGATGCTGCTTGTGGTGATGTCACAGCAGAGCAGTGTCAGGGAGGGTTGCGGCATGCACGCCGATTCTTCCCCCATTGCATAGCAAGGAAGAACATCAGATGTTGATGAAAATCTGTGGCCAGACAGACATGAGCGTGAGGATGAGCAGTAGAGTGAGGATGAAAACTAGAGAACCTCCAGCTTTGCTTTACTTTCTTACTGTATGTGTTATTAGTGTAGGCTATACCTAATTTTAGTTTTGATGTGCTTATTGTTTGACAGTATATAGTGCTGTACACATTTTCCGTTACTGTAACCACGATGTATGGCAATTACTGTAACAATTCCCATGGCATTATGAGTTCAATGAAGTATTTTATATGAAACCTTGAATTCATTTTTTTCCTGTTTGATACACATAGTATTCTGGAAAGAAAACATATACTGTAACCATTCAGTGTCAAAGGACTGAGCCAAGATTGAAATGTGCACATGAGGGATATTTCTATGGTCCACTGCCATCCTGACAAAACATCTTAACATTTTGACCTGTAGTGTTTAAACAATGCCAAAGGGACTTTTCATTTTGGGGGCACTGACTATTTGTATGAGAAAAGGATTTAGTTTTGACTGATGAGTTGGCTGTTTTGGGAGAGATAAGACCTTTTGCAGGTGTGCTATGGAGTTTTGCTGAACCATCTATGTTATTTTGACAAATGTATTTAAAGCTTGGAGAATGTCCTTTTTTCCAAGAGAAGAGCCACAGCAATCGAGAGGGAACTTTTCATTATGGGGGTACTGATTATTTATGTGAGAAATTGAAGCTTGAGTTAACTGTTCTGGGTGAGATATGACCTCTGGAAGGTGATCTATGTAGTTGTGCTGAACCATATAGGCTATTTTGCCAATTGCACTTAGAGCTCTGAGAATGTCATTTCGGTTTTTCGTGAAATGAGCCAAAGCAATGGAGAAAAACTGTTCATGTTAACAATTAACTGATTGTGTGTGTAAAATTAACCACAACTGTAATCATCTATTCTATTGTATAGCATCACTATCCAGATGATATCCACAGGTCAATGGTTTATTCAAAACATATATCATTTACTAGTTGATGAGTTTTTGGACTCAAAGTGCACAACATTAGCACGATGTAGGTCATTTTAGATAAAAAGCAAACTTCTTTATATAATAGATGATGTGCTGATAAGATGGTGAAGTGCTGACTGGACTAACTTAAAAAATAAGTGATTGTACACTCGGAAATACAGGGTCCAGAGGGTCCACACCTCAAAAACTAAAAGCTACTCAAGGTAAGATGAGGCAGAGTGAGCATTAGTGTGCTGATCAGGTGGGCTGCTGGGTGGGCTGCCTGCCAGTAAGCAAGCAGGTGACCCCGAGCACGAGAGGTTAACTAGACCACTGCAGGAGGAAGTAGATTGGAGACTTAGCAGAGACGCACGTCATATACTTATCCTCCCATCCCTTTACCTGATACATATACATGAACCTATTCTATTTATTCAGATATTTTTGGGGCGTTTTGCTTTCATTGACAGAGCAGTTCGAGCGTGAGAAGAGACAAACCTGCTGCAGGAGGAATACAGCCCCTCTATCCATATACCATAATATACTATACTTTATTGTCATTCTTTAATCATCATTATTATTAAATTATCAACTTAAAGCAGAGAGACATATATTTGTAGTACCAATTTAATACAAGGCCGACACAAGAGACACACTGAGCTGCAGCTAAGTGATAAGTTGGTAATTTTCTTCAGTACTGGTTATTTGTTTATTCTGAACAGAAAGACAGAAAGTGGAAATGTTCATCACAGCCCAATGTGACGGCTTCATACTCAATTGAAATGTCTAATGACAAAAGACAAAGAGAAACTTGATCGCCTCCCGCATTTCACACTCTGGAACCAGAAAAAGAAAAAATAGATACGGATGGCTGACAGATGGGCAGGCGGGCAAGCGGGCAGGCAGGCGAGAAATATTGAATTGATTTTATGTTTACAAATAAAGTTGCATCAGCTCTTCTTTTCATGTGAACCTCCCGTGGCTTTGTGTGGACTGGGACGGTGACATCTTTTGGCCGCCAGGCGGCAGCGTTGTACTTCTCACAGATGAAGCAGCTGAAAGTGGAGAAGAAGGATAAACAACATGAGCGGTGAGTCAACTCTTCCCTGAGCTGTGAGGGTGTGTCCTCCGCATAGCAAAATAAAAAAATGAGTTCCTCGTGCTGCATGTTTGATTCAAGCACAGACATAATTTCCACTGGGTCTGTGAATGTCTGTACATCTACATCCACACAGACCACACACACACACGTGTTGAACTACAGTGGGTTCTGTTGTGTTTGATGACACCAGTGTGGACCATCACAGTGGGAACATGGACCTGATGAAGCATTTATAAACGCACGTAGCTGGTACTAAACAATCTGCCCGAGCCAGCCTGCACCTCCATCAGACATCTGGAGCCTCCATCAAACTTTCCCCAGCGGGAGGGGCCAAGTGTTTTGTCTCCAGAGACGCAGATCAGCCTGTTTCTGCTTCAGAGGAGCGAGGACGCACACGCACACGGTGAGAAGTGTCAAGATGCCCCACAAGAAGAGAAGCCATGGTCACATCAAGCACCCAAAGGAGGACAAGGAGGCCCAGGAGGTGAGTTCACACCTTTTCTTTGCATCGCAGGCTTCACGTCCAGTTTTTTTGATGTTGCAAACAAACTCCATACTCTCCTGTTAGTCGACGTGTACAAAGGAGAGGGAGCCTGTTGTTTCCATGCTCAAGACCCAGATAAACGAGGCGGGTTGCATTGTTTTTTGTTACCGCCAAACTTATTCAAACTGCAAAATAAAGTTTTGAAATCACATTCCTGACGTCAAAAAAACACTCCCAGCTTGAGTCCAGTCAGAGTGCTGTGGTTGACCTGGTGTGTGGGCTGTGTTTGTGGGGAGGGAGGCTGCACAGGATGCTGCAGGGGCTTAATGCACAAATCAAAATGGTCTGAAGGAGAATTCAGGATCAAGAATCGGGTGGTTGAAGTGGCTGAAGAGATATAATGGTGTGTCTCTCTCTCTGTGTGTGTTTGTTTGTTTGTTTATGTGTGTGTGTGTGTGTGTGCCTTTGTTATGCCCAGTGCTGTAAACCACAGCAACAGCATCAGGCTCAAAGTATTTTGGCCAACCCCCCTCAACAGTTGAGCTGGGGCCAATTACATTAGTAGTCTCTGTAAGTTCCTCCTCAGGAAATCTCTCTCTCTCTCTTTCAGTGTGTGTGTGTGGTAATGGGAATGGGGGTGGCGGCTCTCACATAAAAGTTCACTTGTTGAGAAACGTCTGGCTCAGCTCCAGTGATCTTTTCTGGATAGGAGAGATTCTCTCTTTCGACTGGAAGCTCACTGAGTCAGAGGAAGAGTGCATCTCAGACACAATCATGTCTGTGTGATAATCACCTGCAGAGTGCAGTGGGGAGTGGCATCGCTGTGTCAGAGTATTTGGGAGGTTTGACAGCGCACATCTTGTGGTTTGGTCTGAAGAGAGTGGCACGACTGGGTGTACACTTCCCTTCTCCCAAGTTCACTCTGCTCCTGGTCCCTCATGGCGTATGCAGCGTACTGGATGAGCCTTGTAAGTAGCCTAAGTCTTTTTTCTCTCCTCCTCCTCCTCCTCCTCCTCTCTTCTCTGTTGTCTGACCCTCTGGCGATAAACTTTGAATAACTCAAGTCAGTTTTGGAATCTGTAGAGACGCTGCATGTGTGCCATCGCTGCATTAAAAACCTGCACAACTAGTCTGAAAGAGTATCAGCTCTGAAGCTCTCTAAACTTGGCATAGGCTGTGTTACGATAACCTTTGATTTGGTAGTAAGTACATGCAAGTCGGGCTCTGCCCACAGTCTGTCGCACACAGTATTTGCAGTGAGCATAAGGGTGTGTGCGTGTTTGAATTGAGATAAGCTTCACACACACTCAGACTTGAATTAGACTCAAGCTGAGGATAAGATGTAAAACGCACTGCAGGGTTTTGTGACTGTTTCAACTTGTTTTAAATATATTTCAGACAATATTGAAACATGTTGAAACATTCAAATATATATTGCATAGCATGGACACAGCAGCATTGTTAGTCATACAACAGTAACTTGTACTTATAAGTTGTATCCGTCCAAAACCTATAGTAATTATTCATTAGACCGCTGAGAATAATGCTTAAAATAGTAGACTGCATTTTTATTTGCTTCATTTTGGGATATTAGACTTTTTGCGACAGTTTACAAAGCATTAGGATTTTACAACTTGTACATGAAACATTTTTGGCCAGATGTTAAATGAGTAATCCACCAACACAATAGGTTGTAATCATAGCATCCGTTTCTTCCCTTCCATTGAATTTAATGGCAAAAAAATAAACTTGTTGGAAGCCTTTGCTCTTACAATAACATGCTGGTATGTGTGTGTGTGTGTGTGTGTTTGTGCATGTAGCAAAAAGGAGCAGCTTCCTCCCCACTTGACGTCCGACCTAGTAACAGGTCTTCAGCCTACTGTCCCCCGGTGGGTCACTGCTATGGCAAGGTACAGCCTCCACCTTCTACCTTTCTCTCACAGACGAACTCCCAGATGTCTTCAGAAAAATATTTTTGGGACTGAAAATTTTTCTCCGGTTCACCGTGTTCACCGCTTTGTATCTCTATGTCAACACCGATAACTAACATTATGTAATAATAAGAAACACTCCCGAATCTGTACCTTAGAGGGCCCACAATCTTAAAGCAGATAAGACTGTGGTATACATGCCAAAGATTAAGTTATTGGTTTCATATAGTTTTTATGAGAAACTGTGTAAAGTCTACTTTGTACGTGTGAATGAAAACCCTTCACAGATTGTATTGTGTGGTACAAACGTGGGGCCGTACACTCCAGCCACAGCTGAGGAATGTGTAACATGTTGTACCTGTGTCGGAGTGGATTAGTGCACATTGTTCATGTTGTATTTCTGAGCCCGGTTTGCTGTACAGACCGGAAGGAAAATGAGAGATATGTCTCCCTCTGCTGAGCGCGGTCGGGCAGTAACAGTGTTTCCTCAGATAAGATCCGTTTGTCTGTGAAGCTGCAGCCGGGGAAAGTTGTTTGTGTTGGCTCTGGGGGAGGCGAGAGCCAGGTTAAACATCAAACGTCTGTACCTTGGTAATTTGAGGCACTGATCGTCTTCCATGATCTCATCTGCTGCTTGTTATTAACCTCAGGTTCACTGAGCGCCTGGAAAAATAACATTTACTTTGTCTCTCGGGCATTCTTATCTGAATCTTAGTAGCTACTTGTTTACTTTCTTACTTTTATTAGTGAACAGAGGTTTTCTTTGTATCATGTTTATCTCAACAAGGGTTTTTTCCTAATCTTTATAGTAAATGTAAATCATTCTGCTGAGATTACATTCAACTTTTCACCACTACAATAAACGCTTTCCTGACCAGTAATGATTTTAACATTTAAAAGATGGTATGTTATCAGATTACAAAGTAGGTAACTAAAATCCGTCCAGATCAAATTTAGAAAATAAGCTTATTACATTATAGTTTTATTGTTGAGGATTTAATGATTTCTGAAATCTCGTAAAAAAAGATTTATCCTTATGTCACCTATCGTTTCTTCCTATAACTAACCCTGTTATCTAATGAATATGTGACTTACAGAGTTTTATAGACAACTGTACCAGTCTGTGGTGGAAAGTTCAAGCAGCAGCAGTTTCTCCAAAACCTAAAAATTGCAAAAATCCACATCAATCAACATCTAATGGGTGCAGCACAGTTTCGTCCATGTCCAGTGCAATTTTTGCAAACATGACATATCAGTATTTGCAATAAACCCAACAGAACTTGAAATCTGAAGAAAATCTGAAGCTATGACTCGGTCTTAGTTGCTAATACTTCTACTTATAATAATAATAATAATAACACTGATGAAGAAAATTAGTAAATACAAAAAGTAGTGATGACAGCATCACGTAAAAGCAGCAATTACAATTATAGCGATAAATCACAAGACATAACAAGATGAAAAGACGACGTTACATAAAAGCAAGTCTGTAAAATGGGCTTTAAAGAGGCGATTTCAAAGAAGTCAGTGAATCTGCTCGTCTTATCTCCTCAGGCTGGTCGCTCTCAAGCTGAGGGCCCGCATGTCTAAAGCATTGTCCCCTTTGTTTGAAGTAATCCAAAAGTATCCAGATTAGATAACATTCATATGTAAACCATTACCTGAATTTGTATT
The DNA here is from genome assembly GCF_949316205.1 of Platichthys flesus. Taxonomy (NCBI): domain Eukaryota; kingdom Metazoa; phylum Chordata; class Actinopteri; order Pleuronectiformes; family Pleuronectidae; genus Platichthys; species Platichthys flesus. The sequence goes on along the minus strand of NC_084946.1, from coordinate 10,333,431 downwards.
TAGCAGCTGACAACCTTTCACTCTAATCTGACCCAGCCCTGATGGTGGTGTATGATTCATACATTCCCCGACTAGCTGGTGTCCCAGCTTGCTGCAGGTGAAGCAGCGTGTGAGGTGGGGACAGTGTGTAGACCTCTGAACCACCATGGTGGAGAGAGCAGCGACTGTAGTGGGACAGCTAAATATAGAGATGAGCTGCAGTTTAGCACAGGTGTCCAGTTACATATACGTACTTCTGTTCATACACCGGCCCACAAACATGTTGATGACAACATCTAGTATTTCCTCATTCACTTTCATTACACCGATACAGCTCATGGCGATCACACAGGTTGAACCTCTTGGTGCAAATGTAATGGCGGCTCCACCACACGTCACACAGGTGATACAGGTTCCTGTTGGTGTTCGGTGAGTTATACAACATGAATTGACTTGTTGCTGCACCAGCTCATTCTGCAGGCTGGCTCTGTTGGCACTTCACATTGCCAAAGGTGTGTCTCTCAGTTTGGGAATGTGCCAGGCCCTGGGTTTGGTGGAAACCTCTTTGTGAACACGTGGAAGCACCATTTTCTAACATTTGCACTCTAAATATGTTAAATACACCCACACACACACATAGAGCTGTGTTTGCTCCTGTGCTGCACATGTCGGGCTTCGCGTTTTTTCAGCTGACACATGACGGGAGAGAAAAGAATAAAAGGCAGACTTGTGTGACTTCATTCCATGAGTGTGTGCACAGTGGCTCATCAGACTGAACTGCATTGTCTTCCCACAGTGTGAATCTGTGACCTCCCTCACACAAAACTATAAACCGGTCTTTCACATTTATGTCAATTTTTTAAAGCAAGGCAAATCCATAAGAATATTCCAGGAACATAAGAACTATGACATTATAGTGAGAAACTACTGTTCCCACAATGCCATGGGGCTTGCAAACAGGAAGTATGACTCTGGGATGGGGTCACTGAGTGAGCTGTGGCTGCAACTTGAACCCAGTTTGTTTTAAACCCATGACTCTCAGGCAAGTTATAGAGAAATAAGAAGTGTATCATTTGTCCATGACTTCGGAGAACAGTTATGAATATACCTGTGAAATTACTCATGAAGTGAAAATGTAAAGGCCCCAATTTCAAATTTGATTTGATTGTCTGAATTTTTGTTTTAACATTTCAGACCCTCTGATGCATTGTCACACTGCAGAAAGTATAGTACTGTGTGTTGCTACCACAATGGTGAGATAGAGGCATAAGATAGGGGTTTATTCTACAGCGAGATAATAGATCACTAGATCATATAGATTACTAGATAGCTCACAAACTATTCAAAGTCATTGTACCGTCAAAAGTTGCATAGTGTTACTTTAAAGCGCCATGGATGATAAGTGACACAAATCATCTGCACAATGGGTGATTTGTTGTTTTTAGAACAGGGCGCACCTGTCTGTTTCACCTCAGGTCTTATTTTTGCTCCTTGTCTCCCCCTCCGCTGCCTCATAGTTTAAAAAAACCTGCAGCGTGACAATGTACACGTCACTTGCAACTTCAGCAGAACACATATGAATGTGTCATCAAGTGAATTATAGTCGGCATGTTTAAATGGGCAGCTCTCTTCACCATACAGCTTCAGAGACCACTCAGCCACCTTTGTGCTGCGCAAACGGGAGTTTCATGTCGGGCTGGTTCGAACATTATTTTCATATTTTGCTGAGGTGTGGTATTACAAGGCGAAAGGCTTGGCTGTCAGAATGATTGCACCACAGTGACTCACTCTAAGACAGCATTGTCTGCTCACTCCACCCAAGCCCGGCCCAAAGCGACGCACAATACACCCAGGTCAACGCTGGAGTACAGCCTCGGTGATGGAACTGGAGTTGTACTTTGCACTGGACTTTAGCAATGGGAAAGATATACATAAGCCTCGGCTGCATTTAGTTACACTGTCTGTCTTTTCATATCAGAAAGTGCTATTGAATCGCAATTTGAATCTGGTTGAAATAAAGTTTAAAATAAAACAGCAGGTGAGGGTTCAGAAAAGCCAACACCCATGCCATGAGCTTGGGGAAATCTCGAAACACTCCCTTCATTCCTGCTCTGCACATTCAGTTTTTGCTCTCGCTCAGTCTGCACTAGATGATGAAAACACCCCCCCCCCCCCTTGTTTGCCTCTGATGGGTCCGACAGCAACTATAGATTGATTCTGACCGTGTGACCAGATGTTGAAATAACGTGGCTTTAATCATTCAGAGGTCATGTTACTGGCACAGAGGTTTAACACTGAACGCTTTCACCTCAGCCTGGTCTCTCTTGGCCATTCGATGATGCAGATGTAATGTAAACCTAATGTCTGGGCCCCTCCTGTTATTCTCACAGGCAATTAGTCAGCCGGGATAGTTGCACAACCTGGGTTTTACGGATGCGTGCCGATAAGAAGTGTGTAACTGTGTTCATGTCTCTGTGCCTGTGTGTGCACAAGGCCTGTATTTCATCATGAGTCTGGGTGTGTGCTTGTTGACAGTGTGTCAGATTAAAAGGAGGGAGTTTTACAGGAGGTGCACTGTAAGAAAATAAATTGTTCTCATAGGCAGACCTGTTCTTTGTCTTATGCATGCATGCCCTTGTGTGTGTGTGTGTGTCGGTGATCTATCTGTTTCCCTGAGAAGCGGCTCGGATGTGGCCCCCTCATGAAGAGGGTGTCAGTCCACGATCAGCTCACTTCCCTTTATAGCCCGGAGAGCCTCCTCTGACTTCCATGTCCGGCCCTTGCCCCTGCTCTGCTCTGCTCAGCTCCACAACCACGCCCACCCCTCGGTCCCTCTGCCCTCCCCTTCTCTCTCTCCTCGCTCCCTGCCCTGCGTGCTGGAAACATGCTGCAAGCCGACAGACAAGGCAGGAGCTGATAGACACACACACACACACATATACGCAGTCGGAGGGACTTTCAGCCAACATGGGCCAGATACTGAGCTGGATCCGAGGCCCACGGGACTCCCCGGCCCTGCACGATGTGGCGGTGGAGGAGCAGGTGTGTGCAAACGTGTGTTTGTTTATGTGTGGGCGAGTGTTTGTGCCATGGTGTGTGCTGAGCAACTAATCCAATGGGCTTCCACGTGTGTTTTGTTTTGTTAAAGCGAGGCAGCCTCTATATATAAAAGTAGAAGTTTGCTGTTAGTGCTGTTAGCACAGTTTGTACTGCATGTCTGAGAAAGTCTCTTTTGGGAAAAGACGCAAGTCGAAAAGCTTTCTTGGCTCTAAACCAAGTCAGACCCTCTTCCCTCCTTCTCTCTCTCTCTCTCTCTCTCTCTCTCACACACTCTCCCTCTCCCCCTCCCTCTCTCTATCTCTCTCTCCCTCTGGAATGTGAGAGGCTCCTGGTCAGCCTCTGAGAGTTCAGTGTGTTGATGTTTTCTAGTAGTGAGATATTAAACCGAGGCCGGGGCAATGCTGGCAGTGTTTGGAACCCGTTGCTACATGGACCAAACCACAGGGAGGTTCTGACAGACGAGTCTCTGTTACTGTTCTGAAGGTTGTAGGTGTGTGTGCAGCTGAGAGAATCCGGTGTTTTTATTCCATATAAAAGAACATCAAGTTCTGTTTGGGAACCTTCATGGGAAAATCTGTCTCGGCTTTGCCCAAATAGCATTCTCCAGTGATTATCTAGACTAGCAGCCTTAAAGGGTGGGTAGCTCCAAAAATGGATCATTCTTTCATTTCTTTTATTGTTTTTATTGCACGATTTAAAACTGCTTGTTGTGCAGGTCTCGTGCTGAAGCCTCAGCATCACTGTCTTTTTTTTATAAATTGTCCATCTGGCAGAGAAACTGATTGTGTGTTGACATGTAACAGGTCAACAACGTCTGTCCGGATGCCATCACTGTGTTATCAGGGCTGTGTTAATTTGCTGTGACTCACCTTTATGTGTGAAAGGTTAAATAGCAAATTTATCCAGGGTGGAGTGCAGTGTCTCAGTGGTCTGAGAGGTCTCAGTGGTCATCAGGAAATGGCCTCAGGGAAACGTATCTTGACGGCACCATCATGTCCATCAGAGGACAATGGCTGAGCACTAGCACACATGTCCAGTACATTTCCTCACTGTCATACACACCCATCCATTATGAACTCTAATGGAGCTTGTACACATCCGTCTTGACAGCTGACACTTGTGTTTTCACAGTTTAATGAACAGCTAGACAGCAAATTTCAGTGCTGCTGTGTTTTTTCAATAACCCTCAGCACATCATGTATTACAGTATTCAATCAACTGAACCTTTACAGTGTCTCTGACCTGTGCAGCATTGTGAGTTAACAGTAGGACTTTGTCATTCAGTTTTTTTATGTCAAATAAAATGTCTATGTTACCAGTAAAATCTTTGGAAAACCTATATAATCAATATGTTTGTTATTGTTGTTGTTATTATTTATTATAGCCTGACTCTGTGGTTCCCATCAGCTTTGTAGAGCTTCATAATTGTTGTTATATCACATTATTAGTTTATTATGATTAATGCATTAACATTTAAGCAGCATGTCATAGTTGCAGCTGTTGTAGCTACGTCATTGTCAGATCTTCCAAGGATTTGTTTACACGTACTGATCAGAAACTGAAGGCATGAGAATATCAGCTGTATCGATGAGGTGCTTCATCATGTGTAACACAGTAATCAACCCTCGGGCTGTGTGTGTATGTGTGTGTGTGCCAGACGATAGGGAGAGCAAGTTGTGCGATCATAAACACACAGACGTTTTTTGTTGACACATCCTGTACGGCTCAATATCTTCCTCCCACAGCCTGGGAAATGTGCCCTCGAAGGTCGGGTTTGTCCCGTGCGTTATTATTTCCCAGCAGCACTCATCCAGACTTGTGCTGCAAGATTCCTCACTTCACTGCCAGTTTGGCTCGAGCTCGACGGCCGAACCAAACGTTGCTCTCATGTTTTTGTTATGTCATTAAAATCATGTGATAGAAAAGCAGCTCTGGTGTCCGGCCCTACCGGAGAAAAGCTGTTGCTCAAGATAAACATGATGTTTGTCTCGATCAGTAATGAAGACCGAGCAGCCTGATGGTTACTGGAAACTGTAATGATATATCTGACCAACGTTCTTGGTAACTGCACATAAACACATGTAAGTGGAAGCTGGTGATGACGTGTTCACAACCGTGTGATTATGATGTGCTAATTTTATAAATTGCTGACACGTTCTAACTTGATCTTGGTGTTATTCATGTTTTCCAAAGATTTATTAAGAGAGCAAACAGTTGGAGGAGGGTTTTCTCTGCACTGTAACTCTAAGACACAGGCCTCAGTATATGACAACGGATATTGTCTGTATGAAGACAAAGTCCAGATTGTCTTGTGTGTGTTTCTTGAGTGGGTTCAAGTGTGGGTCTACAAACCAGGGGGTAAAGTGTAGTGCTAAATTTAGAGAAGGTCTTCTGATGTGCAGCAAAGGACGTCTATTTAACGGTAGGGTATGGGGGACACGATGGAACAAGAGTTTCACCATGGTCCCTATTTGTCTATTTGCAAATCCAACTTAAGATGCTTTTCATCAGTGGGTATTATATTGATTCACTGAATTGCTCCTCCTTTTTTTATATTCACTAGGATTATTTCATGTTCAATTTCTGCCAATAGATCGCTTTCAACTAAATCATACACACTGGACTTTTTAAATAAGAAAACTTTGCTGCTTGACTATGATCTATGATGAACTGAGCTTTCTGATTAGCATTAGTCGTCATGGTCATGTATATTCTCTTTTGTTGGATTTAGATTTTATTTGTGCTTTTTACTACCCAGCTGTCACTCTCCATATTTCTTTTGGTACCTGAACATATCATGCCTATGCTATGATATTATAAATCACTTAAAATGTCATAGCAACAATAAAGCAATTTGTTTTCAAGCAATGTGTTTCCCTCACATGCAAGAAAACAATGCATTAGAACAGTTTGCATAAACGTTTTGAAATATGTTTGATGGCACAGGCCCTGCATTCCTCCCTGTATGAGCCAAGGGTTGAGAAAGTTCAGCAGCGGATATTGTGGAGCTCAGCCTTGAATTAAACAGAATACGAATGAGAATTTATCGCACAGTTAACAAAGATAACATGGTTACCTCCCATTTTTTTACCGTCCAACAATTTTGTTTGCTGGGGTGATATCAGCTGAACGGGCTCAAGGGGAACTACCTGTTCTTGTTTCACATATAGGATGCAGTAAACTGAATATAAAAGTGTAATCATTATATCACCGTTAAAGAGACTCTCCTCAACATACTGACTCATCTTCCTGTTTCTCGGCGCCTGATCAATGAAATTCCTTCCAGATCTATTATTCTCTCCCTCTCTTTCACTTGTTTTTGCCTGTTCTGTGATAGGTAGTTACCATTCTTAGTCAAATGCCAGAGCTATGGTTGATGTGAGTTGAGAGACTGAGTGCCCTGCTTTTATTTGTGAGATTTACAGTGAATCCCTGTGTCGCTGGTGTGATCTCCCTGCTAACTTATATTTTAGTTTATGAATATTTTAATGGTTAGCTCACTATGTTCTATCTAGTTCCTTTATCTCCTAGTTGCTATGTTTGTCTGCTTGTCATGGTGCTGACCACTTATATAATGAGTATAATACCTCAGATAAGACGGATAATTTTGAAAAAATTTCACCCCCCATTTACAGCTTCAGAGATCGGATTGGCCAGACCCCTCATGATGGGCGGGTCTGCTTCAGCTCATTAGTTGTCAGCTAAGATAAGTCTGACCAGGAGTTTCCAAGGAAGGCATTGCATCCTGTGTAAGAATGTTACCACACATACACAATAACCAGTCACACAAAGCTAAAGATGGAAGGCTTACTTTTGTTTTTGTCATCAAGAGACAACGCTATTAAAGAAGATTTATTTTGAAAGGTCCAGGAACAAACACAAGTATTTTTACCATGGAGGTGCCAGGGGAATGGATGTGCAGTGAACAGCTAGAACTTAAGACTGCATTCTTTTCCTTTTTTGAAGATATTTTTAGACAAATGACACCAATGCTTTTGATTTTTCCAGGGTGATAATCCTGTGTTGCAACCATCTGCTTGGTTTGGTTGATGTTTATTCAAGACTTCTCATGGTCAGGAAAGAAATGCCTGCCAGAAAAATATAGCTAGGGTTTATTATGAGGTAATATAAAAAGTTAAGTGTGCATGTCATCATGTTTTCAATTTGCAATAAGTATCCCGTGCAAAATTCCTTACCAAATCAAGAGCAAAGAAAGAACCGCTTTATAGATATATGGCTAACATCGACATGTTGCTCATAAGTAAGATATTGTGCCTTTATAGCGCAGATAATGCAAACATGACACAGTAGTCGATACGTATATTCTTCTACAGATGTTAGTCCTGTAGAAGCATGAACACAGACGGATATATAAGCTGACTCATTCGGCCCACACAACAGTTCCAGACATCACACTGCACAATCGTCCATTCATTTACACTTATGTGCTATGAGTATTCTTAGACACAGGGGGGTGCTCTTTTCTAAACTCCTCTCCTATCAACACGTTTGACTTGTTTTGTGGTGTGAAATGTTCAGTCTGAACAAATTAAGAATCTGCGGATTGAATCTAGGAGGTCTGTTAGGTTTAATCTGTGGCAGTGTGAAAGAAGGGAGATGTTACACTGCTTTGTGTTTGTAGTTTTGTGTTTTTATTCTAATGTAGCCTTTGGCTGCTGTCCAGAAGCTGCGTTTCCGGTCTGCTCCTTTGTCCAGGGTCGACTTTAAAGCACCGCGGAGGCCAGGGAAACCATGTCTGAAAGTTCTGTTGACGACCAACTTGTTTAATGGTCTCCTCCCTCCTTCTTTGTCTCTCTTTAATTGGCAGTTTTTCTTTCTCTCTGCTCTGGTTGTCTTTGGGTGTGGATTAGATTCATGTGATGTGATCCCTCCTCCCTATCTTTTTTTCTTTCTAAACACTCAAACACACACACACACAAACACACTCTCTCTGTTGTTAGACTGGCTCTGACGTCTAGATTCCTGAGCAGTGACTCTCTCTCCGACACACCCAGTCTCTGCCAAACAACACTGCTACAGCAAATCCACTTCTGCCTCATTACAATTTCACAGTCTAACGCGGCCTCCATTATGCCGCTCCCTGCGATCATCTTTCTGTGGGTCATCGGGCCGTCTTATCAAAGTGCAACATCCCTCTTTTTAAAAAAAGAAATCTCTGGCCTGGCCCAGCCCAAAGTTTCCCTCAAGCTGTCTCACTTATTTTTCCTGGCAGTCAGGGAGCAGTGGGCGGGCCTTTGTGTGTCCAGCCGTCCTATCCGACGCAGGCTGCTCTGTGCCTTGTCACCGAGGAGGTGGAGCCTGAGCAGCACAGACTTGTTCCAGGAGGGCGGGGCAGCAAGTTTTTGCACTGCTGACAGGGTGTGTGTGTGTGTTTACATGTGTGTGTCTGTGCGCGCGTGTGTTTGACATACAGAGTCGACACCATCGTTTCCACAGAGGGAAATCTAAGGTGAAGCGGCCTCAGTAGAGTGTATTGGTTGTGTACAGAGCAGCATATACAGAGGATACACACTCACAATCCCACCTATGGTATGTATCTGGGCAGTGAGCTCGCTCTTTTCTGAATTCCTGTGCGTGGAGGGGCTTCCTGTTTGATACCTGTCAACTAGACGGCTGTTGTGTGTCAGAGCAGTAGTTGTGATCTGACAGTTTGAGGCTCTTTGTTGTCGTGTTTGCAGCAGTTCAACACATAGCGGGTTCTGCGAGAGTAAGGTTGTGTCTTTTTTGCATATCAAGATAAGGAAAGCTGTAAAAGGGAATAATGATCACTTTTTTACTGTTATAGACCCCGAGAGGAGTTGTTGCCGAGGTAACAACAAAATAAATAAACAGTAAACGTTGTATTTATATCGAGGGGTGCTGCATGCGAAGTCCATTTGTTTGAGAATCAGGGTGTGTTATGTACTTAAGAAGTGAGACACTATACACCTAATACACATATAAAGGCACACAATGTAAGATCAGCATCTCTGCTTTGTATCTTTTTATCGGGTGTGAAATTCCTCTGGATCTTTAGCTGCACCTTCATGATATTACAATATTTTTACATACTTTACATACTTTTCACAATCAGGCAATTTGATAAACTAACATCTAAAAACCAAAAAGTGTTGTGGTTTTCCTCCTCCTAGGCTTTGCTGTTGTAAAGTGTATTCACGGCACAATGTCGGCACAGATAGACGATTGTGTTCTGTTTGACCAATGATATCCGTTGTGAGTTTAACAGGCTTCCTTCCCAACTGCAGTAACCTCCATCCTCGTGCAGCTCGACAAACTGCAGTTACACAACTACAGTTAGCTCCCATGCTAATCTTACACTTCTGCTCCAAATGCTGTCCTCCTAACAAGGGCTGCAGCTTTTCTCCATTTCCACCACTGAGCCTCACTGATCCACATCATCACCACCGACCATTTTGCGAGGGCTATTTAAAAGCTGTGACAGCAGCTACAGCAACAAAGTCATTTCATATATTCACATACGCATGTTTGTGGTTTGGTTGGGTGGGGCCAGGCATTAGTCATCGGTTTTCATAGCAGGGCCCAGCTACTGCTTTGATCGCTCTTGTTGGATACGTCCTAGATGAACTGTATTGTTTTTTCATGTTTGTCATGATTGGTTCTGGATCATCTGATGTACATGCAGGCATCATGCCCTTAAAAATAAAGGAGGGACATCAACCGGTTCTGTCAGAGGACGATGTGTCCAGCTGAGAGACTGGAAATCCGAAAAGCTTTCAACTGGCACTTTACTGCCAGAATCCACATTACCTTACTGCAAAGTCATTGGTGCTCCGAGTCATATGACAGAAGCTCTTCAGCTTTAAAACCCTGTGTCTAATTTTGGCCACCCTCACTCAGGCTTCAGATGGCAGGTTGCCCAGCTCTTTCAGACTGATATACCATGCTGATATATCAGTTCCCTGTCACCAGCTACGTCAGTCAGTATGGTCTTAGGGGAGAACCCCACAGAGGCCACAGAAGGAACTGGTCAAGCACCAACGTGAGGGATGTTGGTTTGTGTTTTTTTTTTGGTCTGACTTGCAGATTGTGTTGACTAAAGAAGTCACTTTTGCAGCTGATACAATAAAAAAAACGTTGTTTCCACCAGTGTCCTTGCTTCACTGCAGGTCTGCATGAGCCCCAAACTGACGCTACTTGGACTAACCGGCCTCTATGTGCATCAAAGTAAATTAATCCCGTGTGATTTAATTTGTGTCAGACCACATGTTTACATCGATCTACTGCCTGTGAGTTGAACTATTGTTTAATAACCTCAGTATTTCCCTTGTGAAACAGATTCATGGCAACTATCGACCCCTTCCCTTACCCCGACAAAATTTCTATCAGGTACAGCTGGATGACTTTTCGACCGACTGCACACTCTGATTTTGTTTGTGCACGGGAGCTGGACAAAATAACATGAGTATGTCATGTAACACATACATTTCCTGTTCTATAAAAACCACTGCAATGCTGGTTTAATTATAGTCTCAATCCAAATATAATTTCCTGATGAAGGTATTATTTGCACATCGGATACTGTTATTTTGTCTTCTCCATTTATGGCCATTGTCGGCTGTGCGGGAATAAACTTCAGATGGAAAGAACCACTCAGGTCTGGCCTTGATTTTGCCAGCTTAATGGTTTCTCTTTTGTTTTCGGAAAAGCTAACATGACTGTTTTCCTTTTAAACTCAAAGGTAAGAAAGTATATATAAATTTACTTTCTATAACAATTCACCTGCTAATGCCTCAGCTAACAAGCTACCACACCTACTATGCTGCATACGCCTGGTTACTGTCAAAACATTGAAAACTAATTACAGACGGTTGGCACAAATACATATTTTTTTTACTACATGATTTCAAAAGATTTGTAACCATTTTCAGACATTTTAGTTTTTTTTTTACATCTGCTCTAGTAGATGGAGCTTTGAAGAAAAGTCTTTTTTTATTTAGATATTACTAAAATACAACTGGTTCGATTTTGGCAAAGAAACTCGGAGGGTGAAGTCTCGCCTCTTACCTTTGAATATGTTAAGTAAGTGTCATGTTCCTGCTTTTCCAGAAAAACAAACTCTGCTAACCTGGAGGAAGGGCCGGACTTAAGCTGTGTTCTTGATGAAAGCATCAATCGCATGAGGTTTTAAGAGCAGCTTGTAGTGTGTGTACTGTGTGTGGCGTCTGTGATTGACGGTACTTAGTCTGTACAGGAGGTTTGAGGAATGGAGTAATGGCTGCAGTTTCATAGCACACGTAAAACCCGGTCTCAGCTGATATTACAGTTCTCAGATGAGCACAGACCTGGTTACACAATGACTCCCTGGTTCAACTTTAGCTGTTCATCATGAATAAGTTGAGTAGTACTGAACTTCCCCTAAGCATTTGAACACCCTCAATTTCACCTTCTATTTAATTGCGCACTCTGGGCTGCCGAATGGTAGTATTAGTTAGTATATTCGATATTAAAGGAAGGTTTAGTGAGTTATTTCTGAATGACTTCTTTACTTATTAGTTGAAATTCTCTTAACGTCCCGACAGCCGTCAATCAATAAGATGGTGTCTGCCTGTGGCCCTCGCAGAACTGTGCTAACCGTTACCAATTGGAACTGAATTAAACGATTGGCTGGTGTACAGACAACGCAGAAGAAGAGACGGTAGCTTCTAGCAGTTGTTAGGCAGTGCATATTTGTTTTTATAATGGGAGTATCAGGTGATTTCTTTTATTTATTTAAGTATAGCCTTCTCTTGCTAGTCTCTCCAGAATTGCCAACCCTGGCTTTAATTTAATTCCCTATTTATTTATCTTCGAAAAAGGTTTGAGTCCCAGGACAGTCTAACAAAACTCAAAAGGAGCATTGTTAGCCCTGTGCTACATTACATAGAAATGCAAAGCGGTCATATTGATTCTTTGAAATATATATTTTTACAAGCACACATGATGCTAGTTATCTGTCAATGACACCAATCACAGCTGTAATGATTCTGAACGTTGCAGAACAGAGAACAAGAACATTTTGTTGACAATACACAACCTATGACCTTGTAACACCAATACAATTCAATACCTGGATAAGAATGAAAGTGCATATTTATGAGTACCGTCTAATGTTGGATGAACAGCTATGCTAATTGTCCATGTGTTTCAAAGGATGAGCTATGTTTAAGGTTGTTGATAGATTGATGTGGATCGGTCATGTTTTCAGGGAGTGGCCCGACTTTCTCTAGGCCTTTTTTGTTATTAGTATCATAACAGCAGGAGTCGTCTGGTAAACATGCTGACGCGTCGAGCTGTGTCCTCTCCTTCTTTTCTGTTATACCAAAGCATTGTTTTCCTTTTAATGATTTGTAATGAAATAATGAAATAACCTGCCTGTTTGCATGTAGGAAAGGATGTGGGTGGTTCACTGTGTGTGCTGTCTATCCAGTCATCTGCCACACAGCAGAGGTTGGGCTGTTGGTGCGCTTACGCAATGGTTTGATGTCAGACTGAGCCTCGAGGGGAGAATACTTTGAGTTTGGTTTTGTAGCATTGTTTCAAAATATGTCCCCTCAGTGCGATGCTAATTAACATAGCTTGTACAGTTGTTTTTACTCTTTCAGTCTTTCTACTTTAATGGTTTTGTTCCAGCTCTTTGTTTGTGGAATGCTCCGCTCTCATATGAATAAAAGGCAAATGAGTCACCACATTGGATCGACTGAGATTATTTTACACATTTATTGACAATGTAGTGTGATATTAAATTTTAAATTTAAGATACAGATTGTTTGAACACTGACAAGTGTTTTATTTGTTTCCGATAAGATTTCTGGAGTTACACAATAAGTAAACACAATCTCTTTATTTAATGGAACTAAATTAATGGTTTTAGTCTCTCTTTAAACTATGTCAATGTTGTACCCAAGGCTGGGTATCAAACCTCAGAATTGTTTTGAGAAATCTGTATATATTTCTGACAAGCTGAGCTCAACATATGGGAAATGTATTTATTTTCTTGCAGAGAATTTGATCACTGCACCTTATAAATTCAAGAAAAATTCAAAATTTTAATTTCACTTACAATTTAACCTTAACCACTAACCGGAGCATCATGAATATACTTGCTGCATGACCCTGTTTGCCTTTTACCTTAAATTAAAAGCTAAAGGCTTTTGTGGTTACTTGGTGACAATCAATATTTATAACTGTAACTGAAGCAACGTGACTTCCCCTGTGGCAGGGGTTGCCCTTTTTGCTTGTGACGTCACTTCCTCCTCTGTGCCATTTCCTCCTTATTCACTCTAGACAGTAATGTGGATTGATCAGATTGTCAGTAAATTTATAATACAACTATATCTTATAATGGAAGTCAAAAGACGAGAAAAGAACCAGTATAGAACAGGTAGAAGGAATGTTCTTTGCAGGACAAAAATGTAATATTAGTTCTACCACTAATTTCACTAGTCGCATAAGATCCAAATGTAAAGATATTCTTAGAGTAAGATCTTTTGAATAAATATTGAGGGTTTGTGGGAAAAAAGGCCCAATAGTTGACAAAAAGTTAGTGTAGGCAAAGGTTGTGAACCTTCAGCTGGCCGTGTGTGTGTGAAATGGAACACTAGTGTGTTAGGCAATCACTGACATTTCTAAATCTGACATCCCAGATGGCAGAGTGGTGCAATTCACCGTGTCCTCAGTGTCTCTGTGTCTCATATGTATCTGTTATGTTAATCTGCTTCAATCACTAGAGTAATTTAAAGACATGCAAACTGTCTTTCCCCTTCATGCTGCCCGCTCAGCACGAACCCAAACTTCATGGTGCACAACTGGCTGAGCATTACAGCTCAACCTGGCTACCATCTGCCTGTACTATGATACAGCTTCATACAATGCAATGGTCTGGATGTGAAACTTACAGCAGAGGCCTGGTGTCAATTGGGTGGAGGCTTTGTCCTCATTATTTGCACCAACTGAAGGAACAGGGCTGGGCTCTGCAGCACACAGGACTCCACCTGGACTTAGCAGCTCCTGAAACCTGTTCAGTAGACTGTACTGTATGTGTATCTCTATAAAACTAAAAGTGCATACAGTTTAGTTATTCAACCGCGTTAGACATTGAGTACACACAATATTTTGCTTGTCATTTCAAGTAATCCCACAGGAAACTGGATTTTTACTTCTTTTATATTTACAGAATATCCTCCTAACTCATGGAGTAGGTCCTGGATTTGATCAGCACCTGTGATACATTGTCGACCTGTTCATATGGTCCCTGGCCTTTCAGTCAATACACTTGGGATAAGTGATGAAGTGAATTATCAAGGTCAAATGGACCCTGGTGCTTGAACGAATGCAGTGGTTCATGCTGAGGAGGCGCTGAAATCAGTTTCTTACGTTCAGGGATAAGAGTAAATACAGATTCAACAAAATCAGAAATGAGAGTTTAAGACTAGTAGATTAACAGTTGAGTCAGACAGAGGGGATTTGATTGCAGCCTTTCTGTCTAAATCAAAGTCTTAAGTCTCTTTTGTCTATATGACGACAGATGTCAATGATCTCAGTGTTCATTAACCAAACTGTGACGTCATCAAGAGAATAACCTATGTTGCCGTGGCGACCACAGAAAACAATAATACTCGGCCTCTTTGCTCTCCGCTTTCAAACAGCCGTCACACCCTGTGGTGTGGAATGTAGTACTTGTACTCTAACACCTCTGGTGGCAGTATGATGGATGGCTGTTTCAGCAGTAAATTACTTCACTGTAGTTCTTCTGATGTGTGGTTTCTTCCTTTACCTGTCTTCTTCATGGTTTACAGCTGGAGAGACATTTGCCTGTGTAGAGACGAGCTGCACTGAATGTTTTGCACCAATCTTGCCTCTGGTGAATCCGAGATGTTTCTGTGTGTGAATCTTGAAATGATGACAATGTTTTTTTGTTCAGTGTAATTTTTTGTCATTGCACATGTGTAACTTTTCTGTCTGTGGCTCTTTTTTCTCTCTGCAGTCGCTGCCTAACCAGGCCGCACCCAAACCAGCGGCTCCGGTCTCCACTGCGAAGCCGGCCCAGTTTGAGGTATTAAACATTCCTCTGTAATACCAATTAACCTCTCCTCCCCCTCTGCCTGACCCTCCCTGACCCCACCCCCTATTATCAGGACTATGCGGACTGCGACCGTTACACAGACAAGAACACTTTTTTCTTCCTTCCATTCAAGGACCAGAGAGGTTACACCCAGTTTCTCAGTCAGTAGGAAGCAGTTAAAAATGTGTAATGCTCTGAAACGATGGATCAAAGTGATTCAGTTTGTTTATCACGTTGGTTCTGCAGGTTTATTCTAGGGATCATGGTTCTTGCTAACATACTGGCATGATGTCACTTGCTAGCAAACAGTTGTCAGATAACACCAAATACTTTTTTCATGTGGCTCAAACTGTATTTTAATTAAATGTCTCACCAGGGCTGTTTATAGGAGACAAAATCAGGACAAACTGGTCTCCTTGGTCTAAATTAAAAGTCTATTTCTCTCCACGTTTGGCTCCTCGACTAGAAAAGAGCTGAAAGTCTCCTAATGTTTAGTTTCTTTGTTGAAACAGTGACTTAAACCTGTTCTTGGCCCCAGGACAAAGGGCGTCCATTGCCTTCTTAAAGACATTGTTTTGACAGAACAGTACCAAGCTGAAGTGTCTTCACTTGGCTCTAAACACCTGCAGTGACATTGTCTATTCTGGTGTCTGGCCTGTAGAGAGAGGCTTCAGTAACATATGTGACCATGAAACAGAAATATTGAAAATAGTATTTAATCACAGTGTGAAAGAAATCCCTGTTGACGTTACAGAGCTGTTTATAGACTCCGCTTGTATTACTCAGACATTAACCTTCAGCTATAAGGGACTCTTGTTAGTATTTGACCTTGGTGACCCCTCTCATAACTCTTAATGGGCTTAGCCATAGTGGGCTACACCTACTCAAGTTACAAGCAGTAGATATGACCACATTGTACAGTTTGAGTCTCCGCTATTTGACAAGCTGTGAGAACACTCTTTCCTACATTTCCCATCATGCAGCCCTACCCAGAATTTCCTCGGACCTTCCCTGTCCTCCACACACACCTATTTCTAACACAACGTCCCCTGTTTGTAACATTTACTTGTATATGTGCACATGAGCCCAAGTTGAGATAACTTGTGATGTCACCATGATGTCATCAGGGTCATTTTTTCAGTTCCGCCAATAGGCTGTATATATATAGGTTCTGCCTAGAGGACATTATGTACAACTGTTTGCACAGGCTGAGCTGAAATCCTAATGATGAGTAAACTGCGTTACAGAAGGCATCATCAGGATCTGCCATGGCTACAAAGCCTGGGGGTGTTACCGCAGCAACGGGCGGAGCCACAGGAAGTGGTGTTCCGGCAGCAGGAAGTGCTTCGTTTAAGGCCAAGCCAGAGGTAGAGAGACTCAGGATGTGTAGCTACGAGTGCAGGGGGCTTCTGGCTGTTTGATGTGATGTAACATGGATCACCGTTTCCTTTTCCTGGTCACGACTCTCAGCGTGTCGTCATCATGATGCAGCTCACATTTCTTCTCCACTGGCTTCATCTTTCTTAACATCTTTCAAAATATATCTCTACCACCATTTTTACCTCTGTATGCGTTGTCTCTCCGGCTCGGGCCGTCCACACGTCTGGATCCGAACGCTCGCTGAGTTCTCATATTGTCACGCTTGGGACTTGCTCTTCACAGACTGTGGCGATGACTTCATCAATAACCTTATCATGGCTTCTCTTTAAACACATGCTCCTTGGTTTGTAGACTAACACTACGCCGAGGGGTGCTACTGTTATTGACATGTCGTCCGCTGGGGCTGCTGTTGTTGACATGACGTCAGTAGGGGCGAGGGGCGGTCCTCAAGCAATGCCAAAGGTAATGATGTCATAATGTCCAAAGCGCTTGTCTGTGGTTTTACCCTGATTATCATTTTTACTTTTAAACTGTGTTTTTTTTTTACATTACTGCTGATTACTAGTACTTTCTGTTGATAGGCATTTCCTCATACTGGATGTTATATCAGTTTTATTTTCTGGGGTTTTCAACAGAAACTGCAGTCTCATGTGATTGTGGGAAACAACAACACATGACTGTATGTATGTTGTTGTCAGCTGCTCAACAGTGCCATTTTAAACCTGACTACCAAACTCACATGACCCACATGATCTTCCCCAACCAAAGTTTGGTTATTGCATAGCTTATTATCTTGTGGGATAATTGTTTGTAGCATACAGTTATTTATGAATAGACATCCCAAATTCACTCCAGGGCTTCCTTTTAAATATTCAATGAATGTAAATCACTGTAATAAATTCAAATATAAATAAAATACAATGTTTAGAACAAGTTCAGCAGTAGTGTAAAGTGTAAAGTTGGTTTTAGATGGGCTGACCCAGAAATAAAGTAAAATAAACTCAGCATATCTGAAATTAATTTTATATATTTTTTGGGCCAAAGTGACAGATCTGACCAGTTATCACGGTACATCACAGTTAAAATGCTTCACACGTCTTTGTCAGTATGTTTACAGCTTTAGTAAAGCAGTGTATCTGTCATCCTTGTGTTTGAGTAATCATGTGGCCACATGTTTGTAGACGGCACCTGTCTCCCAAGTCAAAGCTTCAGTTCCTTCCCGTGCCACTGGAACAGCTGCAGCCGCTGGCACGGCAGTGACCGCTGCTGTGACCCAACCTAAAGTGTCGCCCAAAGTCACAGCCAAGGTAGACTGGACTGCTGCAGGGATCTCTGACCCTTCATGACTCTCTCGGGGTGTTACCTTCCAGGCTTTATTTGGTCATTGCTTTGTCAAAATCCGTTTTCTACGAACTTTCAGTTTCTTTGAGAATTGCTTCCTCAGTCTTCCCTTTCTTCTTCTTTTGAGATGACAATTCGATATGAAAGGACAGATCTTAGCTCAGCATGTCTTTGCTTGTTGTTATGTTTACTCATGCTTAGTGTGTCCACTTGCAACATCACACATACATCAGAAATCTGAATCAGCCAGAGGAAACAAATGGAGAGGACAGGCCCACACTTTGTCAACTGAATCAAAGGTCATCGAACTGCCGGAGGCTTTTCTTACGCTCCTCCCTGTCCTGTCTTTCATCTGTATATTTGGATATATTCATGACTTTCTACGCATAAAGGGGTCCTGTTATATTACTTGATATGTACTTGGCCGATAATAAATTTGAATTAATTGCATTTTAGAGTGCCACCACAACAGTCAAAGCTGATGTGTCTAAAGCTGCAGCAGCCTCGGCTGTGCAGGGGAAGAAAGAAGAAGCTAAACCTCCACAAACAAAGGTAGATGAGCCTGAGAGCAACCGAGGTGGAGGCTGCCTGATAATGGACATGGTTGTATAATTGTCATGGTGCTGGCTGTCCCCTCTCTGTGGGGCCTGTAGGGAGTTTTCCTTCTCACTCTTTCACCCACTTTAGGGAAATGTCTTGGGTCTTATGAAATTATCAGATCTCATGTGTTATAATTTCCCTCGGGTGACATTATAAGAAGCAGTTTTTCACAATTATGTTGTCTCATTTTAATCATGGCCTTTCTATTTCCACCATGCAAACGCATTTGTTGTTGCCTGTAATTTCAACTGACTCTGGATCTCTTTTGCAGGTACAGGTGGAGGTTCCTTCCACAGCAGCTAAAGCCAAAGAGGTAAACAGTTTTGGGTTGGGTTTGCTCTGAAATGCATGTTGCTTGCTTCCAGTGTGCTAACTTGTATTACATTCTCAGGCACCTGCAGTGGATCCATTCGATGCCCTGGCCAGCATACTACCATCCGCTGATTCTATCGTGCCCCAACAGCCGGTGTACACCGGGCCAGAGGTCAAAGAGGTACAGCAGAGCTACAGTGTGAATGCATATGTGTGTGTTTATAAACTGACCAGGTATGTGATAGTAGGAAGCTGAAGCATGGATCTGGTGTGAGTAACTGTGTGCTGGGTGTGTATCACAGCATGGCGTCACCTCGGAGAAGGGTCACAAGTGCGGAGAAAGAGACGACACGCTGCCTCCAGGCTACAGATTTAAAGATATGGTCAGTTCTTCCCCCGTGTGTCTCTCTTCATCACCTCCTCTGATTCACCAATCATAGACATTTTGTCACACCACCGGTGGAGGGATGTTTTTGTTATTTCGTTATAAAAAACGTTTAACAGGTGTCTAGTTATTTTTATACATTTTAATGAAAAATTTATATATATTGTATCTTCAAATTAAAACATAGGTCTATTTTGTTTATTAAAAAGGTTGAGCCTTTGCTTGTGTTAAGAAGATTTTAGTCCAATATTTTTAACTTCTCAATAAGATATTGAAAATACAGATCATTTATAACGGCACTGTGGAGCCAAACATCTCAAAAGCTGAACTAAAGCTACCTTCATTGCCGGGTTCCTGCAGAGGAAATGAGAGAATGTTTTGAACTGAGCCTCTAAGGCAGCTTCTGATGATTTTCTGAATTATTTCAGCACTTTAGCTTTTTCTTCTCTACCTTCGGTCTAAAATGAAACTGTATTTTCTAGGCTCCAGGTCCTGCTGACGTGAAACCCATGGACGTGCCTGTAAGTGAATCTTTCACAACTCACATGTAGGGATGAAACAATAAGTTCAGACACGGTGAAACTCTTTCCAGAGTGTTTCAGCCAATCAGAACACACTGACATCACAGACACACAGATACAGGAAGCTCTGTTTCCACTGCACGATCCGCTGGTTCCTCTAGAGTGGGGAATGTTGCATTACATTGGTGGGTGTTGTCTGAGCAAACAAACACACAAGACCCACCTTCTCCATTCAAACTTGTTTGCTCATGTCCTACCATACCCCAGGACTTGTGTAAATACTAGCACAGGCACACACACATACACACACACACACACACTTCAACAAGAATAAGCAGGTACGCTAACACTTGATGTCCACCCATATGTCAGTTTTTATATACTCAACACACCCACATTTATATCAGAGCCAACTCCCACTTTGTCGTCTCATCTAACTTAACTTTTTTCTCATGATGTGATTTTATCTTCTCCATTGTGAGTTTAGTTGTGTGTATCATATTTTAGCCAAATCTGCACAAATCTACTTGGTACATGTTTCTATTTTGGTAGTTTATTTTGTCTTCATGGAATTTTAAGGGTGTGTCCGTACTTTTCCTCCACTATCAGTGCATGCAGTCTGGTTCGCATTACTTTGCCCTTTTATTTAGTCGTACATGCCCTCTAGTGGAGGATCATGTGACTGATGGGCGTGACTGTGGGCATTAAAATCAGTTTTAGGTTGAGGTTATTTAATATTAAGGTTTTGTTGAAAAAAAAAAGTTTTGTGTTGTTATCTGCTGCTGATGCACACCCTGTGTCTTTCTCTCAGAAACCAATGAACAATGATGAGGCCCTGGATCTGCTCTCCACTGGATTCATGACTTCTCCTGTTTTACCTGCTACCAAGAAGCAAGAGGTCAGAGTCGTAAAGACAAATATGACATGTATGCAGCACCCAGTTGCTTGTCCATGTTCTAACTTTACAACTCATGTACTTCCTTGTGCATATTTCGAATTGTCAGTGTGTTATAGCTGGTATAGGCACAAAATGTGCCTTAAGTTCTTATCTGAATTTAAAGGCATATGTAGAAGGCATAGCTAACAACTGTCTTACACAATGTTTGTTTTTCCTTCATAAAATATTTAGATTACGGACACGGTCTGTTCAGCATCTGCTGGGCCGGCAAACCTTGCACCGCCTCCTGTAAAGGTAAAGTAAAAAAAAACTTGACGTTAATGGCGCTATAGTGGCCTCTGATTGAAGAAGTAGAGACTTTAAGTACCTGTTGTCAACCCGGTTGCAGAAAGGTGAACGTCCTGCAGCTGCTCCTCCTGCTGATAAGAAAGCCAAGATGGAGAAAGTCTCAGACGATTTCTCTCTGGAGTCTGTACTTTCCTCTGAACCTACCACGGTACGTTTCTTGCAAGGGTATCTTCGCTGGTCAGATATCAGTCTTAAAATTACAAAATGTTGTGTGCTTGAATGAGTTAGTATTAGATGATGATATTATTCCGCTCACTGAAAAAGACCCCGAACTGACCTGGTATCACTGATATGATCTAAAGTGGTCAGTGCTAAGTTCGGGTCTGAACGCACCCAAATTCATGCGCCCTGAGATCCTCAGAGTTCATTATGTGGGGATGCATGTGTCCACATTCTTTTCGCTGTGTGAGCGCAAATGCATCCTGCATCACATATGAAGGACCAGCTCCTCAGCTAACATCTGTGACCTGCTTCAGTTTGTGTCTCAGTGTCAATGATTTGATTTGTTTGTGGCCACAATATAACCACAGGATATTTTTTTCAAAAGTAGCAGCATCAGTATCTCTCTTACTCTGTCTCTCTCACAGACAAACACACAAACACAGTGACATCAGACACATCTTTAAACTCAAGACTGGGCAATAAAACCACATAAGTTGGTCTTTTGGACAGAAATGACATTTGTATGTATTTTCATATCGAGCAGGGAAGTGATCTGATCACAGGTGGTCACATTCAGGACGCAGTTTAATGTCAGGTGTGAACAAACGAACTGTCCACTTGTGGTCACATCTCTCAGAGTGGGCGTTATTACCAGGTCTGAATTTAAAATGTACAAACATACTACTACATTTAAAACTAAAACTTGCAGTGTTTTTTCTGTCGCCTGGTGTAGAAAGCAGCTGCTCCTGTGGCTGTGTGTACTGCTCCCCCCGCTGATAAAAAAGCCAAGATGGAGAAACCTGTGGCCACCAAGCCCAAGACTGATGGGGTGAGATTTACAGGATATGCAGAGGATATTATATACTAATATCCACCGCCTCCAGCCCTCTACTGTCTAATTTCTGTATTTAAACACTACAAGAGGGAGCAGTCGATCATTCATTTCCTCTCCCTTCCTCTTTGCAGGGTGCGTCAATGTCTCTGGACGCTCTCAGTGCTCTTAGCGACTCGTTGCCAGCAGCCGCTCCGAAACCTGAATCCCCGAAACTCAGGCCTGAGGACATCGTCTCGGTGGGAGCACAAACAATGTCTTGGCCTCACAGCATTTCAAGGCCTCTCCTGAGAGCAGCGAAAGACATGTCTCATTGTCCTACTAACACCTACATTTCCTAACAGAAAATATTTTATCTCTTCCTCCGTTTCCTTTTCCTTTTCATAGGTGGACAAACTGAAGGAGGAGAAGGGTATGCGTGTAGGAGATACGGAGGAGTCAATTCCTCCGGAGTACAGGTTTAATAAGGCGGAGCTGGAAAAATTGCCTGCTCCTAAACCTGAGGTGAGACCAGCACAAGTTCTTAGATTATAAATCATACTTTAGAGTATGAAGCTCTAATTTCACTGATGGATCTTTCACTGTGTCTCCTCCTACAGCCCACCATGGCTACAGGTGACGCTCTGGACTTTTTGTCTGGTGACTTCATGACGTCCTCAGCAGCTCCGACTGTCCAGGCTCCTGTCGTCGCCTCAGCTTCTGCACAGGTACACTGTGGATCTATAACTTGTAACGGTATATAGACTAAATCATACAAGCAAAGACCCAGAATTCAGTATCTCATCGCATGACATCTGTGTTGACTGGTGTAGAAAGCTTCTACCGTTCCTTTAAATCTAAGCGGTGACATTTGCGCTATTTCTAAATGTGTTTTCAGTGTCGTAACTCAAATCTAAATATACAGACATCATACAGACACTGCTACAGTCAGGGTAGCTCACTCTTTCACTTTGTACAGTAACTGCATCGTTTCCAATGTCCGTTAAAGCTTCACGTCCATAGAAGTGATCATCATTTCAACAGCTTCAACAGGAAGTGCCACCTTCCAGAGCAGAAAGACCTTCTATAATGCTGATTTTTTTAGATAATGAGGCTGCAAGCTGAATACAGACGTGTGGTAGATTTAATTTTAGTATGCTGATATCCCTGTTTCAATTCATATTGTGAGTTTTTTGTTAGTTACCGTAAAAAGCTTTGCTGATGAGTGCTAGGTGTTATTTTTACATCATGATCACGTATTCACGCCTGCACGGCACCTTCTCAACCAGGCAGTAGATCAGTGTACTAACTTTCAAGCTGCTTCACTTTTCTATTATCATAGACACTTACCTACATCTTCCATCATTGTTTCATTGTTAAAACCTCTCACACGACTTCCACTATTCATTTCCGCCAAGACCATTGACAGTTAAAAACAAATCAGGCTTCATTGTTTGACTACAAGACTGTAAACAGCTACAAATGTAATAGATTTATAATGCTATAATAATACTAATACTAAATTAATACTGTAATAGCTTTGTGCTCCCACCACTGCATTATCCATTTGAATACAATTTTTGTATATACTGTCTATGAATATAGCCAATAATTGATTATTAAAACGAGTACTTAAAACACTACTTCAGATCAGATATTTTAATCTTAACTTGATAAGGTCATCGCAGATTTTTAATCCAATCTGTGTTTTGTGTTGTAGAAAGTTGAATCCTCTGCACTTCCCCCTGCTGTTAAGAAAGGAAAAGTAGAGAAAGCCCCGGCTAAAAAGGACACCACTGATGGCAAGCTCCAGGCTAATCCGGTGAGACACAGATCCACAGATTACTTTCCCTACCTTGCCGTTTTTATTTTCCGCCTTGTTGTCTTGTCATCTTTCTCATTAGGAGAGACAGTTCTATTTCCATGTTTACGAATCCGATCTCCTGTTGTCTCCTCAGGGCGACTCCATGTCCCTGGACGCTCTCAGTGCTCTCTGCGACACGTTGCCAGAAGACGCACCAAAACCTGAAGCCCCCAAACTCAGACCTGAGGACATTGTCGTGGTAAGGGACAGATAGCTTCCTTTTGTCGGCATACCAGTTCCATTTGTGTTTCATCAAACTGCTTCTCACAGTGTCATTATCCCCCCCCCTGTCCATAGGTGGACAAACTGAAGAAGGAGAAGGGTATGCGTGTAGGAGATACGGAGGAGTCAATTCCTCCAGAGTACAGGTTTAATAAGGCGGAGCTGGAAAAACTGCCTGCTCCTAAACCTGAGGTGAGACCGGCACAAGTTCTTAGATCTTTAAATCATACTTTAGGGTATGGAGCTCTAATTTCACTGATGGATCTTTCACTTTGTCTCCTCCTGCAGCCCACCATGGCCACAGGTGACGCTCTAGAATTTTTGTCTGGAGACTTCATGACGTCCTCAGTAGCTCCTGCTGTCAAGGCCCCTGTCATCCCCTCAGCTCCTTCTGCACAGGTACACTGTGGATATGTTGTCAAGATAATTTTTTAAGAATTGTTTAATTAATTTCTTTCCCTCTGTGTTAAAACAACACCCTTTGCATCTCTTTCCTTCAGACCAAAGTGGAGGACTTGTCAGCTCTGGATTTGCTCGCTGGAGACTTTGTGACTCCAGCTAAATCTACCGGAGTTAAGGCGCCTGTCCCTGTCAGGAGGGAACCCGAGGTAAAGCTGTTACAGTGAATGTATGTGTGTGAGTTTCTATATCGGGGATCCACTCTGTCCTCTTACAGCAGGGATGGGCTATCATTATTCCTGAGGGGCCACATAAGAAACCCAGATTGTTGCCAGGGGCCAAACCAAATCTGTTACAAAATTATAAATATTGTGCACCTACTCTTATTCCTCAGCATTTATTTTATTGAAAACCATTAGAAAAAGCATCGTATTTAAACAATTTAATATGCAGGAGTCTTTAAAATTAATATAGAGTTTATCCAAAGCAGCATAATATCAGGGACTCTTTCATGGATTAAACCCATCCTGTATTCCTCTTATATCATTGATAAGAACTTAAAAGCCAAACTAACCTGATAAAACAAAAAATCCAAACGAGTATAACATCTACTGTCCTGACCAGGTTCCCTTTTTTAATGATTGATATCAATTAGTTTTTTATTGTATTATTCGCTGTGGATTATCAACAACAGATTTCTCTGTTTCCATTCATTTTTTGTCTCAAAGTGACAGCTCAAGTTTACGTCTTGCAATACACGTTCGTTGCAAACTAAGAATACAGCCTTACCGTGAATCTCAGTGAAAAATGCGAAGCAGCCAATGACTTATTAACATTAGACCATGCGCTGTTAAGTGCTCATTTGTAGTAGGCCCGGTCCGGCCTGTGGGCCATACAATGCCCAGGTCTGTTCAATAGTTTATGTTTTCTTACTAACTTAAAATAAATGAA
This sequence comes from Platichthys flesus, assembly GCF_949316205.1. NCBI lineage: Eukaryota > Metazoa > Chordata > Actinopteri > Pleuronectiformes > Pleuronectidae > Platichthys > Platichthys flesus. The sequence goes on along the minus strand of NC_084946.1, from coordinate 10,308,116 downwards.
AGGAATTAAAATTCTACTCTCATCAGTTTACATCTGTCCTTGCGGTTTTTAATGTCCTTTGTCATTTTCCATCTTTGTGTCACACTGTATTTCCCTATGTGTCTGCAGATTATGGTTTGTCCTATGCCCACCCCCGTCCAACAGAAACCGGAACAACCCAAGACAGTAACCGTGAGGATTCAAATCAATCTCTGTCTGAAATGCTTGAACTTCACTGTAGATCTTTGTTTATTTGAATTCACACCTCAAACTGAATATTTAATAAAAAGTTAATGTATATTTTCAGATGTCTTACATTAGCCCCTCTTGCCTTGCTTTTATTGATTAGCCTAAGAATATGACAAATATCACACTACTTCAGATCAGATATTTTAATCTTAACTTGATAAGGTCATCGCAGATTTTTAATCCAATCTGTGTTTTGTGTTGTAGAAAGTTGAATCCTCTGCACTTCCCCCTGCTGTTAAGAAAGGAAAAGAAGAGAAAGCCCCGGCTAAAAAGGACACCACTGGTGGCAAGCTCCAGGCTAATCCGGTGAGACACAGATCCACAGATTACTTTCCCTACCTTGCCGTTTTTATTTTCCGCCTTGTTGTCTTGTCATCTTTCTCATTGGGAGAGACAGTTCTATTTCCATGTTTACGAATCCGATCTCCTGTTGTCTCCTCAGGGCGACTCCATGTCCCTGGACGCTCTCAGTGCTCTCTGCGACACGTTGCCAGAAGACGCACCAAAACCTGAAGCACCCAAACTCAGACCGGAGGACATCATCTCTGTATGAAGCACACAATCTGTCATCAACATCCACACACCCTTTAAAGTTATCTACAGAGCCATGCTGACACATTGCCCTTTTCTCTCTATTCCTGTGTAAGAAAATGTGAAAATATTGATCTCACCAGGTTTTTTTAACTTTTATTTTCCTTTTCATAGGTGGACAAACTGAAGAAGGAGAAGGGTATGCGTGTAGGAGATACGGAGGAGTCAATTCCTCCAGAGTACAGGTTTAATAAGGCGGAGCTGGAAAAATTGCCTGCTCCTAAACCTGAGGTGAGACCAGCACAAGTTCCTAGATCTTTAAATCATACTTTAGGGAATGAAGCTGTGAGACATGATGAATCAATGTCAAATCAATGTGCATTAATACGTTTATCACTGATGGATCCTTCGCTGTGTCTCCTACTGCAGCCCACCATGGCCACAGGTGACGCTCTGGACTTTTTGTCTGGAGACTTCATGACGTCCTCAGCAGCTCCCTCAGTCCAGGCTCCTGTTCCCCCCCGCTCAGCTCTTCCTGCAAAGGTACACTGTGGATCTGTTGTTAGTATCTGCAGCCAAAAGCAGGCTGATGTAGAGATACATAATTTTGTTTGTCCAGGAACAGTAATGATGGTGGAATGACAATTTTATTTTCATTCTAAGTATCCCAACAACATTTTCTGCGTGTACAGGCTGTTTTGTGACTGTTGAGAGAACAAGGCTGTTTCATTCTGTTTTCACACTTTGTGCACGGCTATATATTTATTACCAGCAATTGCAAATAAGACAAGACAATTTGAACTTTATAATATTGGAGCTTGGTGAAGTTAGTGCTCAAGCTTCAGGTCAGTTTATTTAAGTTCTCATTCAGCGGTGATATTTGTTTCTCATCAATGAATGAACGAATTATTCCCCTCACCACGTAAATGGACAATTCCTCATTGCCGTTCTTTCCCTCCTGCAGCCCTCTGCAGACTTTGCTCTTGATGCCTTGGCAGGAGACTTTGTTGGCGCCACTGCTGCTCCGATAGTGAAGTCTGCTTGTGCTCCCACTGAGGCTGATCTGCAGGTAAACATACGAATACACACTTTTTAACTATTTAAACATTCCAAAACCCTGCAGTCACATATCAATCTTTTTGTCTGTGTGCACTCAGCTGGCAGCAGGAGCAGGCAGTGCCCTGGATGCTCTGTCCAACACCTTGGAGGATATCACACCCATCCCTCAGCCCGCCCCGGTTCCTACCAAAGACATTGTGAAGGTAGCTAGGATGCTTCAAGAGCAGGAGGGAGAGAGAATATTTTCAAAAAAAAAAGTCACTTCAACTCATCTGTTTGGTTGTTGCAGGAGAAAAAGGTTGTGGAGGAGAGGTTGATCATGATGGGAGAGCGAGATGACTCTCTGCCGCCAGAATATCGACTCACTGAGGAAGATCGTAAGGTAAACTGAAGTTTACATTTATACACTATGATACATTATGTGATTTTGAGTATTAAAGGTGTAAACTGACCCTATATGACTTATATGGCTAATAAAAGATAAGTATAATAAATAGAGTGGTTGCTATGAATACTGTGATGGCCACTGTCTATTTATTTGCACTGCAACTACAGTAACACAAAAATGAATGCATCAGAAAATCTACTTAAATGTTTAATGGTACATCAGGGATGGAGAACATCTGTCCCATCAAGGGTCATTTTAATTTTCATAACATCCTTCACAGGCCATATTGAGTTATTGAGCACATATATCACAATAACTTCTCCCGTGGGATGGCTGGAAATGCTTCTCTGAGGCAAGGCGTCTGATACCAGATGGTAGTGATGGTAATGATGCTACTCACAGCCGGTTTGGACCAAAACAACTTGCTCAAACATATCCTCACCCACCTTTTTTTGTGTGTCAAGCACGACTTGTAAAGACAGCGATTCCTCTGACATATCAAACTCAGAAAGTGGGCCCACAAACAAAAATGGCTACTTAAGCATTACTTGTTTTGTTACTTATGTTCCTTGTTGTAGTCTAGCCGGTCTTTTACTTCAACAAAAAAGTATTTTATCTTATGCCATCTTCTTTTCATTAGAGAAAAATGTAATACACAGCCGTATGCCCCTGATTTATAATTGTTGCTTTAATATGTGTCTAATTCACATCTCTTTCATTCTAAAGAATATGGCAGAAGCAAAGGCAAAAGCAGCTGCAGCACCCAAGGAGGTAAGTGTGTCACAGAGTAGATGAATGGTAATACAATATATATAGAAAGTGCAGATAGTGTGTAACTTCCTGTCCTCTTCTGCCCTGTAGAAGGGCCTTGATGATGCTTCAGCCTTGGACCTGCTGTCCCTTGATTTCTCTGCTGCCCCTAAACCCGCGGCTCCGGTCGAATCAACTGCAGCCACGACAAAGCTGGAACCTCCTGCGCAGGCCTCAGAGCCACTGAAGGTATAGCACAGACCCTGAACTGCAAAACAACCTTTAGTGAGGGTGGTTTGGCTTTATATAACAGATACCCCTGTATATGTTGACGTGGCCGCATTCCATTTAGGCAAGGCAGTTCCAGGGTCCTCGTATTGTGCATATTAGTTTTTCATCGCAGTGCAAAATGTGATTGTTCTACCATGTACATGAAAGTTGAAAAACTGCTTTAAATTGTAACTTAAACTACTGTGGGTTTAAAATGTTTGTTTGTCCCCCTTTTTTCTTAGCCAATGGCTGGCCCTGTTCTGGACTCCCTGGCGGACACCTTGCTCCCTGACGCCAAAGAGTTCAAATCCAAAACAGACCAAGCAAAACCAAAGGTACAGAGAACGGATCAGGACCTTTGTTCACCTTTTACTTGTTCATCTGTCAAACTGAAGAAACCTATTATAACATATATCTTGTGACTTCAAGCATTACATTTTTGTTTCAGCTCAAGTAGTAATCACAATCGAGGAAGTTTTTTATACAGTCGTATCCAAAAATGTCTCGGAAGTTTTCACCGTTATTTCTGTGCTGCAGTCTTTTAGGAAAATACATATATCTCTGTATCTCTACTGTGCTACCATTGAAAGCATTTTCAAGTTTTATAAAAACCTTTAAGTAGCGATCTTGTTTTTGCAAGTTGGAGCAAGAGCGAAATATTTCAAGCTGTTTTAAGCTGACATCTACTTGTAAAATCTCTTACTCACTAATGCTTGTAAATACAAACATGTTACTGATGTAAAGACACTTTATCAGTTACATGGCGCCCTCTACAGGTCGTTTACTAGCATTTACTGAGTCAGGGGTCACCACCTCCTAGAGCGACACAGGGCTGTTGAGCCTAACCAAGGTGTTGACTTTGTTACAGGGCAAGAGCAAGTCAAAGTCAAAGTCCAAAGTAAGCAAAGTGCCTGCTGCATGGAGACCAGAAAAATAATTTGTTTAGATTGAGTTGATGCATCATTATGGACTAAATGAATCTGTGTGCTTTTAATCAAGCTGAAGTTCAAACTCGAATGTTGGAGCCTGTGCTCCCTGCACCCAGCTGCATGCGATGCACTCTATGCTACTGCTTTTTCGTGATCATCATTTTTTTAATTATTACATCCAATCTGTTTGTGTGTATCGTCTTTGTCTTTTATGTTATATTTGTGTACTTGCACTTTAATTAGTACAGTTTGTACAAACCTAATTATCGTCTGTTGCGTGAGCGTACGTGTGGATTGTCACTAATTTGCTGTTAATCTGTGCAATGACAACAAACCAACCTACCTACCTATCAGACTACCGACCTACAAACCTACCTACAAACCAAACGACCTACTTACAAACCAGACTACTTACCTACAAACCTACAGACCTACCTGCCAACCTACTTATCTACCCACCCTAATGCCCGCCCGCTTGCCTGCCTGCCTACCAATCAAAATGTCTCTATAATTATTGCATGCAAAGGTGCTGCTCCTTCCTTTCCTTTATATAGAAACTAAAAACAACTTTAACCCTGCGTTTCAGAAACTTCATGCAGAGGAGCCATCTGCCACCGACCTGTTATCTGCTCAGCTAAGCTCAGACGTTGTGTCAACAACTTCAAAGAAGGGAGGCAAGAGCTAGACCACCTTGCAAGGTCAGTTTTTATCTTTTTTCAAAATTGTACCTCATAAAAAATGAGATGTGAGGATTAATGCTTCCACAGCGCTCCACTGACTGCTGAACGTGTCACATGTTTGTTACAGGTGGTCGGTGCCTTTTGTCCTCGAGGGACGCAGGGACTCATCAGTGTGGGATCTGCTCTGTGGATAATTGTTCTATTTTTCTAAATCATCAAGAATGTACATTGGATGAAAGACAAACCCACACACACACACACACAAATGCACAAACATGCACACACATGCACACACATAACCACACAAACACACACACACAAACACACATACACACACACACACACACACCTCTGCGTGTAGTGCCTTTCTTGTTCGGTTTCACATGTGTTGTTGGATGAGGAGCTCTTGGTTTCTGTCTCTGCAGAAAGTGACTTTTTTGAAACATGGCTGGATATAAAGAACGATTGAAGAACAGAAACAGAAAGAGGGGAAACTGGGGAAAGAGAAGAGGTTAAGGCACATTAAAAAAAAAGTTTGTTTTGCTGGTTGCTGTGCTGAGTGTGCTGATGGAAGGAAAGCCTGGTGGTATATTGTAACGCTGGTTGGAGTGGTGGCGACTGTCAGCTCGAGTGGGAGAAGTATGTAGGGGGGGGTTTATAGTATCGGGATGTTTGTGCAATCTTGTTGTACACAGAAAAGTCAAGTTTTCTATCACCAAGTGGTCAGATGCCAATAAGACACTAGTGTACAGCTTTGTCTGCGTATATTTTGGACAGCGCGTAGTTTACATGATTAAATGTGTGGAGGACTCACGGGAGGTGTTCTGCTTAATTCTGTATCTGAGAGCTTCTTCGCAAATGCCTTTTTACTTTCTGTAGAGAAATATCTGTCAAGAGAAGAATGGTCTTTTTTTGTGTGTGTGTTTGGCCTTGCATTAAAAAAACATTACTGGTGTCCAGAAGAGCACTTAGTGAACCGAGGTGGTTGCGAGTGTGAACTGCCATTCTGTATACTGTAAAAAAAGATTTTTGTTCTGTATAAGACAACACTGTATAATTTACAAAAGGCTTTCAGCTGTAAGGTCGAATCACTATAATTTCCCCAAGGTAATTTTTTTCTTCCTGACACAGGTTTTGTTGTGTGGGTACGTGTCAAAAGATATAAGAGGTGTTTTAGATGTGGAAATACTAATTAAATAAAATGAATATAAGTCTTAGATTTAGAATGTGTAGTTATTATATGAGAGCTTGGATTTTACAATTTGCACAAAAGCAAGCATGAAGTGCCTTAAAAAGTTAAATATAGCAGGACAAATATATCATATCAAATCAGTCAACAATTGTATTTTCTTACAGGTGCAAGGGAAGTATGTGTGTGTATTCAACCGAATGGGAACAGAATCTCTTCTAAAAAACATATTTTTCTCTCTCATCTCGAATTAGTTTCTTTTTTGTTTCACTCTGCGTCGTTGTAGCCCACTTCCTTCTCTCTCAGGGGGCTCAACAACTAAAAGACAAGTCTTTCGCTCAAACTTTATATTTTTGTGCCAAGAACCTGAATGACTGATGGTGGATGCAAATGAGTGGGTTTGTTGTGTAAAATAAAGAAAAATACGAAACTTAAATAAAGACAAATGCAATTCATTGTAGTCGTGGAAGATTGTTTTGAGTGGTATTAAAATTCATTTTATTTTATGTCTTTATTTTTTATTTTTACAATATTAAAAAGAAAAATCGAACAATTCTATAACACCGTACATCCATTTCTAAGAAGCCAACAATTCAATACTTGCTCCTCATTACTTTGAAACCAGAAAATGATATTCACACCGGAAAAAAAGCTTTAATATATTTAATATAAACTAATTCACATTTTCAAGTTAGCATCCTGCCAGATATAATTTCAGCAGAGAAAATTATTTTTTTTTTCGGGCTGAAAAGTTAAATCACAAAACTAACAGATGTAACTAAACAACAAAAAGACTTTAATTGAAATAAAAAATCAATGCAGCGAAACAGAGAAAGGCTTAAAAAAAAAAAACGGGGAAAATGTGACTTACAAAACAAGAACTTATAAATGTATCCATAAATGAGATATATACAAAAGGAAATTATATACATACTTTTTTTTTTTTTATAAATGCTGATTCAAATTCTTATCTTGTTTCTTTTTTTCTTATTGTAATCTGGATTTGATATTGATTGGAAAAATAAACACTTCAAAAACAATTATTTCAGTAAAAGAGATCACAGTGATGGTGACAGAGCGGCTCGATCGACTGTAAAACGCAGATAATGTTGACAATGAAAAGCTTTCAAGTCAGATGAGCATTTGACTTGAAAGAGTCTTGTATTGTATTTTCTGTCACACACAGGGAAAAGGTTTTAACTTGCCATTAAATTATTCACAGTGCAATTAAACTGTAAATAAGACAATTTTAGGAACAATAACAAATAATTACAGTTAAAAGAAATAAAACAGCCGCATTGAGATTAAACGTGTGTGTTGTTCTTCATCTGTTTTCCATGAGCCATCGTACGCGGCCTGTTCAAAATAAACAGAGTATTTAGAAATAATAAGTGAAAAGTAATTTCAGTGATTTGTGTCTCCACAAAACAGGAAACAGGTCTGTGAATACACTGAGGTCTGGTTTAAATTAAAACCTTTACGAAACATGTAACACATAAAGAATTCAGTTTTACCGACACTAAATCCCTCTATTGAAGAGGCTTTGGACAACATTGAGGCCTTTGTGGATACAAAACTAGGGGTTATTCAAATTTCTTAATAATTTCTTTGAATATTTATATTAGACTAAAATTAGATAAAAGAAAAACTTACTTTCTTCTGTGGTGGTGGGGGCATCTCCGCGTCCTTATTTCTACAGCAAATCAAAAGTGGTAATCATTACACACATTCTACAGCAAACTCACCAAATTTTAAATCAAAAGCAAGAAATGAATACTGAAAAATGTTCAGGTGGATAATGTAGAATTAAAAATAACAGGTTTCCGGTTTCCAAAGTGTAGACGTTTATTCATTGTGTGTTAAATACCATTCAGCGCGGTAAGACGCAGGCAGGCCCACGAAGGCTGGAGGGCTGTCAGGTCACAGATATCACACAAACTTACGGTTACAGTACAGGCTGGTGATGATGAGGAGGAGGAGAAGAAGGCCACAGCCGCCCGCCAGTGGTCCCAGAATGATGGCTGAGCAAAAGATGGAAGGACTGGTTTCACCTACGAAACATGTCCCCGGTCAAACCCGTTCTTTCTACAGAGGATTGTTAAAACTGAAATGCTCGTTACTTGTTTTAGTGCCGCTCTTACAAACGCAGGCCTTGGTGGTCGCGGGGGGGTTTGGAGTGCCAGTGGTGACGAATGGTGCTCGGGTCGCGACCACAGCTTTTTTCTCTAAGACGCAGGAAGAATGCGAGGTAAAGATAAATCCACCATGTCTTGATCAGACCAGACGTACAGGAAACTAATCTCACCTCCTATCAGTCGAGTTACTTTGCCAAATATCAGTTCGTTGTTTTTGATGCAGGCACAGCCGTAGACGCCGCTGTCCCGAGCTTTGCTGAAGGACTTCAGTGTCAGGACTCGTCTGTCCATCTTCGAGTAGTCAACGTTTTGGGAGAGGGCAGTCAGGGTGTTCTTTTTTTTGCCATTCATGTCAAAAGAAGCGATGAATTCCATCCCTGATTCCTCCATAACTCGGAACCAGATGACCATGGTGTAAGTCACAGCAGGCTGGCACTTGATATCGACCGTGCCCCCCTCTTTTACGACTATTTCACTGGTTCCTGAGACACTTGCTAAAAAAACAACAAAACAAAATGGAAGCATTCAAAAATGTATATCACCTCTCAGTTTCAGGGGTCCTCGATTCAAAGACGAGAAAAATATCCCAGGGCCCTTCAAGGCTTTTAATGAATAAACTTTATATCAAACTTACTTTGATAAAACACCAGAATCACCAGCATCTGAATCCACTTTTGGTCCATTTTGATCTCACAGACGACAATAGGTTGAGAACCAGGCTTTGTGCTGCTTTCTGGCACCTGCCTAGAGATAATTCAGCTAGATATCAAACCCCGCCCCACCTGTAACCTTGTTCTCCGCCGTGTCGAATGGGATCATTGCAACGCAGCGTTTGCAGAGGCCTCCTGCAGCGCGGTCGTGGTCTGCGACATGTTTTGAAGATGGAGCCCACCGATGTGCAGCTCCTTCACTCCTCCGGCACGAAACATCGAACAGACTCCATCCACGGGCCACTGGCCCAGAAGTGCCACAGTGTGTAGGCTGAGAGAGGATGAGCGGCACAACGTGCACAACACCGAGAGCAGATATGTGTGGCAGCTCACTTAACACAAATACAGCCCTGTTGTGGGTGTGAAAAGTCTCATTCGAATTTCAGGAAGAACATATTTCAACAGACTCGTTTTTATACACAAATGGAATCAGGAACCCGTGAAGTCTCTTTAAGTAAGAGACTATGACCTTTCTCCCTCCTGTTCGAGATGTGACATATGTCTTTCATAATACTTTGAATACATTACCATAATCTTTCATATTCCCAACCTCAGTTTATTTTGATCTTAAATGTAATTATGCATTTTCGTAAAAAACTTTTTGTTTCATTCAGTTCGTGATCGTGCTCAAATGTCTTTGCCTCCACAGATAGTATTTTGAGAATGTGTTCAGACTGATGAGGTGAGAATAACATTACTCTGCCTGGCTGTTTATCGAAATCAAACACAATTATTCCAGCATAACACTGTGTTAAAGGTCAATTGTCTAAGATTTAGGGGAAAGGGATTTTCTGGCAGAAATTGTATATAAAATAATCCTAATGATGTTTTCACAGTGTGTCTCATCTAAATTGTACAAAGTTTTTTTTTTTTTAACATTACATTTCATTTAGCTGACGCTTTTAACCAGAGCGACAATACAATAAATGCATTCAAAACGAGGGTACAAACCAAGAACAACAAGAATCAAGAAAGTAACATTTTCTTCAAGTAAGACAAACTTCAAGTGCTACATGTAAGAGCAATATTAGTGTCACTAAAGGGCTACTTTTTTATTTATTTAGGATTTTTTATCCAATGTATAGTCGGAAGAGATGTAGACTTGCTGCTGTGTAGACTTAAGGAGCCAGGTACCTTCTCTTTACCATAGAATGGGCCCTTAATATTTGAATACCTTTTTATTTACATTGGGAGCGGGTCCTCTCTACAGAGCCTGCCATGTTTTTTACAGTAGCCCAGACTGGACAAACTAAACACCTTTTGACTTTTTATGACAACTGAAGGCTTCCACAGGTTTTCTTTCATGTTCGGAAGGGGAGGGTGATCTGAGGGGTACTCAGCTGCAGCAACTCTGCCACTAGATGGCACTAAATTCTACACTCTGAACCTTTAATGGGAAATAATATGTCACTGCAGGACCATCAAACGCTGACGTTTTGACATCTGAAAAGAAAAACAGAGCGAATGGAAAATGACTCCTGTGACATCAGTGTTTCGGTTGTGGTGAAAAGTGCAACATGTCTCGAGTGATTGTCATGGGTTCAGATTGTATTTAAGTCAACTCAAAGTTTATTTCCTTCTGGTTCTGCCCCTTCTTTTATTACTTTCAATTAATTCAGTTTTTTCGGATTGGATCTGCCTAGCTTCTGCTTTTGGTTCCACCTGCTCATCCCACCCTGACAATCATGACGTTTCACACCATTTTAAGAGTTAAAAATAAGAGATGAAAATCATTGTTTTTAACCTTCACAAACATCAGTGTAATAAGAAATACCTGAGAAGACAGAAACCATTATTGAGATACATTTATTGTAAGTTTACTTAGATTCTTTATTTGGGTCTATGTCCCATCATCTAATGGAGGAAGGGTTTGTGATCATACTGCAGCCGGCCACCAGGTGGCCATTGAACAACTGGCCTCACTTTTGGGGAGCTGTCATGTCGTCCATTTTTACAGTCTAAAAGGGTCCAATAAGAGAAACTGTTAGTGCCAGTTTGAAATTTTGAAAGAGCATCGGCCAACAGGAGAATATTCAGTCACTCGCGTTAAACAACAACTTTTTTTCTCAAAAAGATTTGAGGAAAGATGATGACACCAGAAACAAAACTCACCACCAATCCGTCCAGTAACTTTGATGAATATCAGTTTTTTATGTTCATGTGCACACAGATTTCACAAGCTTTGCTCAAGAAATTCAAAGGAAAATTCTAAAATAAGTCCATGTGACTTGATTTAGACTCACACGCTCACTGTGAAACCTGCTAACAGTTGTGGGGAAGTGAAACTAATGCGATCGGATGAGGACAGACTGAGAGCTACAGCAGCTGTGTCGCAACCCCGGGCCCATCCTATTTCCTCTACAGTATTGGAAAGTAAAATGCAACAATTTGGTGATGGGCAACAATAGGTGACATTTCGGCTCCAGTGGGCGATTTGTCTGTTCCACTGGTGGGTGGAGAAACAGAGAAAGACATTTGAATAGCAGAGAGGAGGAAACAACATTAACCAAGTGTACAAACTTCCTCTTCCCACTCTCACACAATTTCTTAAATCTTCGTTATCGTCTCAACTTACGTTTGATTTGTGTTTTTCAAAAGTTACTCTGATAGCTATTAAAAATGACACCGTGATGGAAACCATGGTGGTTTCAGGTTTCGGCCAGATTTTCGGTAAGCAGGGGATTCTGTTGATGCTGTGTGTCAGAGGGGAGACCCAGTCAGAACGTCCCCAGTGAGCCCACCTCACCTTTCCATCCTCTGTTTCAGGTCTGAGTCACTCTAACACCTGCATGGGCTTCCCTGTCTTAGTCACACAGAGGGTATCCAACCTGAAACCCAAACCTATGTGTGTGTGTGTGTGGCATGTAGTGGGTGACCAGGGAACGTCGGTGAGAGAGAACCCTTGTGTCGCACAGCTTGAAAATCAAAAGCAGACAGAAAGGACATCCTTACATTCGGACAACAGCCTCTATAACATTAAGGCTTCTTCTTCACTTGTCACTGTTCGGTCGCTGGACCGGCAGTTTCAGGCATTGTGGGAAATGGAGTTGCAAGGGGGAAGTAACAACCAGGGTAAGTTGCGATGGAGAGCTCTGAAATGGAGGAATTGAACACTAGCAGGTGCCTGAGCGCATGCAAGTGTTCGTTCATTTTGTCACCAGGACTTCCTGTTGACACTGCATATGTAGGTTTGCAAATTAATTTTCATGTTCAAATTATAATTAAGTTTTTGTCTTTTGTGAAAAAGGGCAAAATCAAATCTTGTATATTTCTATTCTGTTTACAACATGTAACTGTAAATGTATACATAAATAAAGGGTATATGAAAAAGTGATTATATAGAGTTTATATCATAAATAGACTAGTTAGAATTGTATATTCATTCAGTCTCTTGTGTGACTTCGATTGTTAAATTACATAAAGACTTACACTATCCTGTGAATGTATATGAAGTTCAACGATCCTTTAACGCATGAGCCTGCGTATTTGTTGTGTTGCAGACTTCACCACTTTACATTTTCATTTTTGAAATCAGAAATTCTATCTTTCAGTTGTGTCCTCGTATTTTGTGCGTATTTTTCATTTACACACAACAGCTTAAGATATATACTCAACTGTATTTTCCCGATCAGTGATGTACGACATAAGTCTCTCATACGTATTATACTTTCTCATATATACATATATATATCATCGAATGCTGAGAAAGTGTTTTCAACATTAGAATAGAAAGAATAAAACAGTGGGTCTACATTAAATTGCACTTTAGTTCAACATCTGATTTCCAGGCTGTTTTTCTTTTGACTGTCTTAAGTTGAATTTGAGAAAGAACTTAAAGATATTTTTATAAAAAACTGAACTATTTCTATCTAACTTAAACTATAGTCAGGTGAGTGTATGTTTATTACATTTTCAAACATTTTAACACTAAGATTACTACACATTAATGTATCTCTCTAAATGTTTATGAAGGTAATACAATTTGATCAGGATTATACTCAACTCAAAGTAGAGGAGCAGATTTTATATGTAATTACTAAAATAAAGTGCAGTATTCCACTCAGACATATGTTTTTTTATCAAATATCCTGATCTGTACTTCATTTGTACTGTGTTTTTTTTTTTTTTTTTTTTACAATTATTTACACACCTATGTAATACACCTAGCATACACCTAAAAAAACTCAAATTAAACCATCCCGCCATCAATCCTTGACATTAGTTTTCTCTAACGAGTTTGACGGCTGGTTCTCGTGGTGCTGATGAACTATTGCTTGACACTGAGAGGTGTTTGAATAACTTTATTCACTCAATGAGTCAAACTGTAAAATTTGTAATTAAAATTAATTCAATTGGTCTGCTTTCCTTTAAATGTACATGTCGGGCAGGACACACACAGCGCTATAAAAGACTGAAGATGTTTGATTTGATTTTAAAATAACAGCGGTAGATACAGGAATCCATCAGGCATGTTACTTCATTCTCCTTTAATTTAATGTAAGAAACACATATCAATTAACAGAGATGCAGATAATGCTTTTTGAAGAAATGATGAAGATGATGATGATGTATTACATCAAATAAAGCACACTACCAAAAGAAGTTGTCTTCAAGTTTTTTATACAGTTTTCTCATGTCAAACGTGTCAGGCTCTCTGTCGTTCTCTGTCAGTGCCTGTGGTTGGGTCTGTGGTATTTTTGTGGTCTTTTTGTTTTAGGGGGGATGAGGAGCTCAAAGCTGAGCGAAGCCGAGCATCTCAGTGAAGACGGCTCTGTCTCTCTCCAGCACACAGGAAAGGGTCGTGCACACGCTCCCCGAAACCTGAAAAACCATCAGCTAGGTCGTTTCTTTACACTCCTCCATCGCACAGGTGTGTGTGTGTGTGTGTGTGTGTGTGAGAGAGAGAGAGAGAGAGAGAGAGAGAGAGAGAGAGAGAGAGAGAGTGAAACCTTCTGAAACGAGCGACAGACACAGTTTGCACTGAAGTGACTTTGGGATTTAAGACTGTAACATTGGAGTTAATTGTTTCCATTTGAGGCAGATCAACAGAAACTGAATGTGATGCAAGTATATACATCAAAAGTAGAGGAAGAAACTGAACCCTGTCACTCACCTACTCAACTTCCGCCAAACACAATATCGACGATGGAAGAACAAAAGTACGACACCCACTCCCAAACTTCCCTTTCTCTTTTTTTCACGCACAGAACTCTTTCACTCATACGACACAACACAACAAACAATTAAAGTGTCTGACTTCTTACTAACATTAGACAATAATGCACAAGTCATCGTTGTCATTGGAGACACAATCAGCATTTGAGCTGGACCTGTGTTATCATTACTGCTGTTGCTGAAGTGCCCTTGAGCAAAGCGCCAAAGCCCACAAAAAGTGTGATTTATTTATGGTTGATATCTGTTCATAGGAGACAGTTGATTGTTATAAAACAAAATGTTAAATAGACAAAAGATTGCCCAATAACTATTTAATAAGTATATAGAGAGACACAACTGTAAATGATTGGAAATATACAATTTTATTGATTTATTGATTTTAGAGATGAATCTTCACAGAAACGAAAACTTTTTTCCTTCAAGATTGTTGTTTGAACACGTACACTTAAAACAATGTAACATACGAAACAACAAAAATAAATAGCAAAGAAAGCAACAAGCGATTCCTATTGTAGCTGTCTTATGATCTACCTGCTTTTTATGTGTCAATTAAAATATTCCGGGTAATCTACATAACACATTTGTACCACAGAAAAGTACAGCTTTGAAGTGTCCCAACTTTTATTTATAAAATCATAAAATAACACCTCACAAACCTGGAATCTGCATATTGATTTTTACAGATGAAAATAACAACACTTGGGTTAAATTCAAACTGGCCAGAGCTCTGTCTTCTAAAACATGCAGGAGAAATTAGTCGATAAATCACAATTTACATATATCACATATATCTGCTGCTGAAGTTACAGTCCAGGCGAACATTTAATCTGACTGCACACGACGGGTTGTCGGCCGCAGAGCAGATCTTGATCCCGGCCGTCATTCTCCACTGGACACCATCTTAAATGAAGCTCTTCAGCCTCTGTAGAAACAGAGGCAAGTGTTGGTTTATATAAAAGATCTTTAATATTCAGACAGAATTAACGACCCTATGATTTACCTGAAAACATTTGATTACACATACAATAAATAAGTCATTTATATAAAGAGACTAGCAAAATGAACATACCGTGAGTCTCAGCTGTGGATGCATTGATTCAGGGCTTAAGTCTTATCCTTAATGGAGCAAAACAAAACAAAGAAATGCTTAAGTGTAGCCAATGAGGTAAATCTAGATTATCATATAATATAATAAAGATTTGCAGTTTCTAATCTATTTTTATTTTTCATCATAAAGAAAAAATAATCACACTTACCTCTCAAAGTGGTGGCGGCATTTCTTTGGAAGCCCTGTACACAATAAAGTGATAAAATAAAATGAGACCCATAGATATACAAATATATGTCAGTATACATTTAAGTCTATACTCACGACTGAAGTAGTACAGTGTGCAGATGAGAGCCAGAGCCAGGCCTGCAGTGGCTCCAACCAACGGCCACAGAACCAGATAGTCACAGCCATCTAGAGCAGACACACAATATACACAGAAAGGTTTCCCTTAAACCAGGTAGCGCATTGCACTGTAGCCATCAGAGATATAAGACATGGCTTCTTCTGGAGCAGCAGAGACGATTTAAAACATGTAACCTCACAATGTGTTTTCGTATCATGAGGCCTATGAAACCAAGCGATGACATGCAACATACAGATTATGAACTGCCATCTACGCAAGCTCTCGTTTTCCTTCAAAGCAAATTCTAGATAACTCACCATGTGTAGGATTCTTCTTTGGGCTACAGCGGCAGACGGACTTGACCGGAG
The DNA here is from genome assembly GCF_949316205.1 of Platichthys flesus. Lineage (NCBI taxonomy): Eukaryota > Metazoa > Chordata > Actinopteri > Pleuronectiformes > Pleuronectidae > Platichthys > Platichthys flesus. The sequence continues at coordinate 10,292,310 of NC_084946.1, read as the reverse complement.
GTTTGGGTTTTGGCTTTGGAGGTGGCGTCGGAGGGGTCCCTGTCAGATAAGAACCATATAGACAGATGACAACTAAACAAACTGAAGCAAGACGGTAAGGAATCTTTTAAGGACCTAACCAGATCTAGCATTTCCAACCTGTCCCTATTTTTCCGACCACAGTTTAAGGCACATGTTCTTTCTACAAAGACATCATGTACATTGCTTGCCTATGACTTGCATGTACCTGTTGGGCCAGTGGGCAGTTATGCTTAACTCAAAGACATTAAAAATGGACTGTACACGTACATTTTAGAAAGATGTCAGTTCTATCTCTCCAAAGTTTTTGATTGTACATAAATTTGGAGCGTCCAATTACTCAAAGAATTCGGCCGACTCACTCAGATCAGTGAGGCTACCTTGAAAACATAGCCTTTGGTCAGAACTAATGATCAAAGGCAAAGGATTAACAACCAGTGTCCAATAAGAATTTTTTTTTATTTTGTTAGAATAACTTTTTTCAAGGATCGTAGAAAGTGGAGCGTTAGGAATGATAATAAGAGAGGGACTGTGCACGCCGCATCGTACCTGATGCTACATAGAGTCAACATTTTAATCGACAATAAGTGTTAAAATATTGTGTTTGATGTCATTCAGATAAAAGGGCAGATATTTGCTTATGGTTTTCATTCAAACTCTTGATATTTGCTGCTGTAAATGACGCTCTTGAAATGTCAGCGTACAAACCTCCCGGCCGAAGAACAGTTCCAGACCTCCACGTCTCTTCACCGCCCTTGTCCTTTAGGACGCAGGAATAAGTCCCTTCGTCCTCCTTCCTCACGCTGTTGATGCGCAGCACAAAGGCAGCATTCCCTCTCTTGCTGAGTTTAAACTGTGCCGGTTCTACGTCAGGCCCGTAGGTAACACGCTCAGCTGTGTTGCATTTGCCCAGGAACGTTAGGTTGCTGTGAAGGGAAGTCTTGCGGAACCAGTAGACAGAGTCACAGGAGTGGTTGCAGTTGCACTCAAAATTCTCCGGACTGGAGATAGCAGGATACAGAACTTTGACGGGTTCTTGTACGATGATATGGCTCGAACCTAAGCAACAGAATCAGAAGAAGGTTTGAGACACCTTTAGTCAACTCATACAGCCTGAATTTAGCGTTTATGCCATTTTATCATCAACAGTTTAGGCTTTCGAACGCTATAGCACAGTCGAGGCCAAACTCTGAAATCATGTATTGTCTTAAAATGTTTCCTTAGTAATCTTTGGGGTACAGAAACTTTTGTACACAACGTGCAAGTGAAGTCTCTCTACGCAAAATTAAGAGTAATTGTAAAGTAGAAGCACAAAAAAGTGATTGAACTTCAAGCAACGCTGAAAAAAAACAAACATAGAAACACTCCAACTATCGCCCGTGTACCGCGACCGAAGATGAAGCCGGGGAATGAAGAAATCTCTTGTCTATATTTTAAACTTGTGAAGGTGACATTTTAAAATGGGTTTACGAGAAGACTGCTTTAGCATTTATGCAATGTTTCAGGGATGGCTTCATAGGAAGAGCTGTTTCAAGTCAGGTGTGTAGGTTTACGCCTGTTGCAATGACTCGTCTTATGAAATGTCTAAAGGTAGGAGAGCCTGCCTATGTGTGGGGAAAGGTCTCACTGAACTGATCATCTTGTTCTTGTCGACATATCTGAAATTTACGAATAGCGCGGCGTTCAAGAATTCACCAAACAGATGTTATATTTATATAATGAGTCTGACTTTACAAAACACCTCGTTTAAATGCTTTGATAGAGCGACAATATATAATAAATATAAATGAATGATATCAAATGAACCTGCCGCAGAGCACCAACAGGGTCATGACTGTAACTTTAATCCTCACTGTGCATTTTGCATCTTTGTACTAATCAATTCATTTACGTATTAACTGCATCAGTCATGCATCGTATAGCATAAATCCTAAGATAGAAACAAATTAGGTAACCTGCACGGCAGTTTGGGGATTACAGTTTTAACAATTCAATCAAACGCTGCTGGGTCGGCCGGTTCAAACTGTCCAATGCAAGAGATGGATCCTTCGAAACATATTTCATCTCTCAGCCCAAACTATTAGGACTAGAAATGTTTTAGACATAATTTAGATTATACGTGAGATACTTTTCAGTTTGAGGAGACATCACCACTTCCCTCGCTGCAGGCCCCTGACCGAGTGATGATGTCGACAATGATGGAGCCTTACAAGCAAACGCAGTTATTTAGAAAAACCATGGTCCTACCTGCTGTCCACAGAGAAACAGTCAACAGTGTCCATGCCAGCGGCAGCGTGGTCATCTTGGCTTGTCGCAAGTGTGTATGTGTGTGTGTACGCGTGTTTATGTGTTGAGTGGTAGCCGAGGGAAACTGCTGATACTTTCTTTTCCTGCTTATCTATCTGTCAGAGAAGATGGGAGGAACTGAGCCGACAGGGCCCTGTGAGTCGTCAAGGTGAAACCCCAGTGTGACGCACTCAGGGCCTATCAGAGTGGGTCGCACAGCAGGGCTGCTGAAAAGACCACTTACACTGAAGTGTGTGTAACAACACAACAGACAGCAGGGGAACATGATTCCAGCATTAACCAGATGCTGATCGTCTGATCCTGAGGTTTGTGTCCAACAACAGTTGTTTTCACCTCAGAGATGCAGGTTGTTAATGGAGAAACATTCAGCTCTACATAATAATTATGAAGTGTGTCATGGATGATGACAAAGAGATGAAAACATGGAGTTGTTTCATCACAGCTGACATGAGACCCCATATCAAGCAATATAAAAGTAGTGTGTTCACTTGCAGCAGTTTGCAGCACTGTGGTCTCTGCCCAGGTGCATGACCTAGAGCTCAGTGGAGTCCCACATAGAGCAGCTTCACGCCGCGCTGCAGAGCACGGGTAGGGAATACCAGTGTACGGAGCTTAACGTTTAGGTAGGAGCTGGAAACAAGGGGTCAATAGCATAAATGATGTGTGGTATGTTGGTAGGTGTGAATTTTTTATTTCTCTTAAACTGCGGGAATGAAGGCACGTTTCTAACATGTGCACGTATCTGACAAAAATAAACCGCTGAAATGCTCGATCCTCTTTCAGCTGCATCAGGATAAGCTGTCGGCGTCAGTATCAGTGGATAAATAAAGTTTAACAATGAAATAATTCATTCAGAATTATTTCAACAGATTGAATATGTTTTCCAGTTATTTTAAGTGGGACGTTTTAACTTCTTATATATTCTAAAGAAACAGACCTCTGAATTTCTTCTTGATCCTTTTCTTTCTTTGTCCTGTGAATGTTAAATCATTGTCAGTTTGGATCAATCTGACATAGTAATTAAATGCAAATAACCACTTTTTTATTTATAAAGTAGATCCTTTGACAACACTGTGAAAAAGTGAAAACGCAGGGGCTGGTTGGTGTTCAAGTTGGCGGTCATCTGGCACTCACACATACAGTACGACAGGTTCAGTCTGCTATAAATAATGAATCAGTAAGGATCTCAGCTACCAATTATTTACAGCCTCGATTGATTTGTGTATCAATTGTTTAATGGCTCAGTCTTTAAAATGACAAAAAAGTGTAAGATTTCCAATTGCAATCCTCAAAAGCCTCAGGGATTTTCTTTTAATAGACTTTACTTTACCACATATCAGCCGAAGTTACCTCACATGTGACAGAAAACTGAAAATCTATACGTTTCAAACATTGGAAACAATGAACGACACAGGACTTTTGCTCGTCTATTGATGTAACAACCCAAATTACATGACAGACTCAGAGAGATGCTGCGTTCATGAGCGGTTTGGACATACTGAAGACCCAAAGAACCACAGGATATTTCATTGTAATTCATATCTGACTTAAAAGACAAACTTAAAATGCTTTTGCCTGTTCACAAGTCCTATCATCCACAGAACTCAGACTGATGAAGCTAAACGTGCATGTGTCAAGGTGAGGGCGTATAACGGTCTGGCGGGGGTCTTAAAATGAGAGGATGTGGGCACCATATCGCTCTACGGGGGTCGAGGCCTCGAGCGACACAGGGAACAAGACCACAGGATTCTTTGAAAACAGGAGATCTCAAGGGGCCTCAGACGGAGCTGCTCTTTACACATCGCTCCGCTACAAAGCCTTTGTTGCTCTCTGTGCGCCGACGCTTCAATTCAAAGGCAAATCTTGTTCTCATTTCACTTCTCTCCTGCTTCTCATCAGCGAATGCTGTAAAAGTTTAGTTCAGGTCCATGCCATTGCAAAAGTCACACATCTAGGAATGTGTGTTGTTCTCATCACCAGTAATTCAAACATCAAGTCTTTGCCACAGCAGTAGTTCATAATCTTCATCAACTTTCGTCATTTACATTTGCTTTCAACACGTGTATTGAGCTATGATCAAACTTTAATTCAAGTTTTTTCAGCAATTATTTCGTTTTAAACGTACTTTAAAGCAGATCTTTCACTTTGAATCCTGTGAAACACTAATCAGTTATTCCAACATGTAAATAACGTGCGCCAATCTGTTCCAAGGCTCCTGACAGAATGCAAAATAGTCCTTATACTGACCTGTTAATCTCATGGCCTGTTAAGAGCATGTACCGACAGCTTCTTATGGCACCTGCGTGTAGAGTAGTTTGACCACCAGTTCAATGTGAAGTCTTGTCAAAGTCCAGAATGCTTTCAGAATTGTTCCTTGAAAAGTCTTCAGCAAAATAAAATCAACCATCTAGTTCATACAGCTAACTACAGTAGAAAGCTTTATATCACTTACTGGAAAGGTTTTGGCAATGTTGTCCACGAACTACCCTGTTAATAGTTTGAAGAAATATAGACTCAAAAACAGAGTCATGCGGGCTGAAGTGTTTTATGGGGAATAAGTACAAAGATCCGACAGCTGCTCCGCCAGTCTGGGTTTTTATATTTTAGACACGTCAGAAACTTCTTCCCTGATGGATCAAAAAGGGAAAAATGTGGATTAACGTAAATAATGTGTCTCTTTTCCGGCACCTTTAACTATTGTGAACTGTTTCTGTTCAGTTCATCACATATTGCACCTGAACATGAATTCTGAAGATTGTAAAGAGCTGTCCTCATTTGAACTATTGCACCTGTCTGACCCCAAACACTTTATGTGCTTTTCACATGTGCAATGGGGGTGTCACACATGCACGCAGAATGCACTGTATACTGGGGCAATGCCTCCACACCCTCCTGTTTGTTTACAAACAGTATTGTGGTGTTGAAGTGAATGTACAAAGAGCTCAAAGCCTGTTGTATCATATCATTAACATTATATTCAGTTAGCCTTGTTTGTGTGTTTCTGAAGTGCAAGCAGACATTACTTCACAAGAAATGAAATGACTTGAACACCGGGATTCCATTTGCGTTACTGTTCTGTTAAAGCTCAACAGCGCCAACCACAGGCTGCTGGAGGGAACACAATCAAACGCAGCCTTGCGAGGAGCAGATACACAGACATAGTAGTGCTAATCAATAGGTCAAGATGAGTGATGGATGATTCTAAAAAATAGGCAAGAAACTAAGAGAGACATTATCTGAGGTTGACTGTGCACATTGATTTACTGAAATATTTTAATGAGTGCCATAGTGAAAAAATAAAGTTATCACAGCTGAGCTATGTGTAATGTAAACCCTCCAAACACAATGACATAACAATTATTTTGTGTGTATAAGTTAACACAGCTATGGAGAACACTTCCCCTGCAGAGGGTGACATTAACCCTCTCTTAACTGCTGTCAACATGAGTTTAATTAATGCATTTATACTTTTTCAAAATCCTGCTCTAACAGCCCAAAATGGAAACATCCCACAGCTTCTCCTCTTCCGTCCTAGTATCTTCTCTCTCTTTAGTTTTCTTCTTCTCTTTCCTGGATTTGGGTTTGGCGGATTCATCCTGCTCCCCCTCCTCCTCTTCAACATTAATTTCAGCCTGAATATGGACTTCAGTGTATTTTGTATTGTCCATCTCTTCTGGATTTACATTGGTCATCGCCCCATCTCCTCCCTCCCCCTCAAAGTTCACATCCAGGTTTTTTTCTTCTTTTCGTCTCCTCTTGCCATGTTTCTTTAGCTTTTTCCCCCTCCTCTCTTGCTCCCACTCTCCAGATTCGTCCCGTTTCCTCATAAACTCATCATCGTCTCGTTCCTTCCTCTGCGGTTTTCCCTGCCTCTCTTCTTTGTCGAACTCCTCATCTCTTGCTCTCCGCCCTCTCTCCTTCTTGGATCTTCTAATCCTCCGTTTTTCTCTCCGATTGTATTTGCTGTCATCACTGTCACTCATGCTGCTGCTATCAGAAGAGGAATATGAGGAAGAGGAAGATGATGAGGCAGTGAACGAGGAGGAGCTGGACTGCTTTCTTCGCCTCCTTCTTTTCATGGGCCGACTGGTTAACTGTGGAGGGCCTGGGAGGACTGGAGGAGGGAAGTTGTAGTCCCAGCTGTGAGGAGGCCAGGGAGGGCCCTGATTTGGCGGATGCCGCCCTTCAGCTTGGTAGTAACTACTAGGCCGGGAATGACCTGGGTCAGAGGTGGTACTGAGACTGGGCATAGGTTTAGTTAGTTCTATGATATGTCTCTTATCAAACGCTACCTTTACTCCCTCTTCTTCTTCCTCATCCTCCATTTGTGTGTCACCCTGATGTTGGACTTGACCTGACTTGGGAGTAATTCCACGAGCTCTCTGAGCCTGAATGTAATCCGCAAGCTCATCTGCAAATGTGCCGTAGACTTTCTGTTGGGATTGGCACAGGTCGGTGACCTTCTTCTCTCTGTTGAAGAGAATGTGAACAGGAATTAAGATGCTGGTCAGTGGTGATAGATTGTGATTGTTAACCGTAGGCACCAGAAAAACAAACTACAGAAATGTAAATTATACAACAACTTATCAACTTCTTCAGGTTAATTGAAATGTCGAATAATTCCTTACTTACACAACCAGCAGACAGTGAAATAAGGCCATCCTGTGAGGTTGTGTGTATGATAAAAGCAAAGATAATGTGCATACTGAATACTGGAGGAATTCTGGAGACCTTCTTCCTCAGGCTGGTGGTAATTGTCACATAGAGTTTGCTATATTCAGGGTTAAGATGATGTTATGTCCCATCTCAGGCTGCTTTTCTCAACCAAATTGTGAGTAGCTGCTTTCAAACATGCACTGAATCTGGATTATCTCCAGCAATAATCTTAAGAACAAAAATGTCCAGGTCAGAGGCTGCAGACAATTTCCTGAGTTTCTCCTGATGGGCCTTGGGTATAAACTCCATTAAACCAGGCTTTAATGTCAACACAGTTCTCTAAAGGCAAGTTGAAGTGTGGTGTAGGAGAGAATAAATTGATTATAAAATGAAGACACAGTTATAATGACCATGGTATTTTGTCTGAACATTCATGCCCTTACCTAAACTGGTGCTTGTTTCCATGAACGTGTGCCTGATACATCTCCAAAGAGTTAAACTGCAGACTACACGTCTGACACATCAGGGAGTTGGCTGCGGACAGAGAGACAATCTTGTGTTAATATCTAAGAGAGACACAATATTAGTAAATCATGTCAACACCAGTTTATTGTCATATAACTAACACCTAACAGTCTCCTCCGATGGAATCACACCTTCATGGCAGACTGGGACATTGTAAATATCAGTGTTATTTTTAGAAAGCTTGGAAAATTCATGGGGTTACTCTTCACTGTCTGTGCAGCTACCCCCTATTAATGAGGTCATGTTTTCACCCCTGTCTGTTGGTTCGTTTGTAAGCAAGATTACACAAAAACAACTTAATGGATTACCATGAAATGTGGTGAAAGGATGTTTGGTGATATTGGTATGGATCTGGATCAGGGGGAAGATACAGGAATATTTTTCCCCCCGGCAATAAATATTGGATCTTAATAAAAAAATCGCCATGTTTGGTGAACTGATATCTATGAGTGTGTGAAATGTGGTGCACCTTGATTGAATTTCAGGGGACTGTTGGGCTTGGCTAAGATATGTACTGTACTGAGTGCCATTATAATTGTTTCTTTTTCCTTTTATCTTCATTTACATGCTTGTTTGGGCTGCTGTGCTGTTGCCAGCTTCTACTTGAGTTATTTATTGTGTACAAGGACACTTTGTGCATAGAGTGTGTCTAAAAATATTAAATGCGTTCTTTTAATTCAATATTGCCTGTTAAAATACATGTAAAATCAAGTGTGGCTAAACTTAATTGTCCTGCTTTACCTTGTTGGACATCGTTTCCCAGCTCTTTGTTCAGCTCCTGTTTGGCCTGATTTCTCTGGTGTTTGCGTCCATTGTAGTGCTGCAGAGCCATTTGAGGGTTGTTGAAGGAAGCTGCACACAGGGGGCAGTACCTGTTCGGGTCCTTCAGATCAACCTCTGTGCTGGGGGTAGTTGTGGTGGCTGCCGGGGCCTCATGATGCTCCACACCCCCCTCTGAGGGTGACTTGTGATCAGCATGTTCAGCATCGTCAGTCAGCCTTGGTAAATTACACACGTCTGTGTACTTGTGCAGGACTAGAATGAGAAATTATCCCATTTAAATCAATGTGAGCTGTGTTTTGAAATTAGTCAAAACTTCAGTTGAATCATACCATAAACAATATTTACAGTTTATCTGTCAATCTTAAAATTCACATAGTCTACAATGAGTTTCCACCACACAACCTACACTTTCCTGGGGGCCGGAGACCTTGTTTTCGCAGATTTTTTGCATGGATTTTTCCTTCATAGTGAGATTTTGCAGACAAGTGGGAACTAAACACCATGTTACACAGCTCACAGAAACGGTCCTTATCAGTAGGCATGGTCCACTGCAAAAGAGCAGGCACAAGAACAGGCTGAATATGCTTGAGGTAGTAAACAAACTATCAAGATATCTCAGATCAGTTTCATCAATTAATACAGTTTGCATACAAGACATTCTGTGTTTTTGATTTTGTTATGTTGTATCCTTATGATAAAATAATTATATTAAAAACTATTTTACTAAAAAAGTATTCAGAGCTCTATGTCAGTCTTCTTCAGTTTTGCATGACAAACCCGGATTTAAAAAAGGTTTGATTTTCTGCCATTCTTCTCTATAGGCTCTGCATTCCTTTCTATATATAAAATGTGTAAGAATGAAAGTGAGCACTGACCTGGGGAACTGTCGACTCTTTGTTTAACCTCTTAGCTCTCTTGGTCTGCAGGTACACCTTGAGTTTCTGAGCATGTTTCTTGCCCTGCAGTTGGGGGATACAGGAGATGATATATATATAATGGTTTGAGCTCCTGAGGTGAAAATGAAGGGAAAATGGACAAAAGGTGAACGGGAGGCTGCACACACCTCGTAGTGGGACAGTCGCTGAGATTCAAATAGCAGCACAGCCTCACACACGTGGCAGTAGTGGTCATTAAGGAGGCCCTTTAGTAGCTCCTCTTCTTCCTCGTCTCCTGGAGGGGAGAGCAAACTGTTACGAATAAACCCCAGACAACAAAGTGGGAGATTATTTATGAAAAAAGAAAATGGTCTATTAAATCATTTCAACAATAAGGGTTCAAACTTCTATTTCACAGACTTCTAGATAATGCAAACCTGTATTTAGCAAATAGCTGTAGATTAAAAACAATCTGACTTTTGCCCCATGTTAGATGATTTGGATTATTCACAGCTTCATTTGTATTTCTGAATAAAAAATGTAATGCTAATTTGTTAATTTTTTGTTGTAAGATTGATTTAAGAATGCATCCAACATTCATGATTAAGAAAGACAACACAAAACATTGGCCGGGAAAACAAGCATTTCCTGCAAAACATGCTATAATAACAACTTCCTGTTCAATGGCAAATGCTGTTACCTATCTTATATGTTTAAAGTGTGCAGAATTTCACATTGATTCAAGATGCATCCTCAGGACGCATTTAAAGAAAGAAGTTATCCCTCATAAAGGAGCAGATGTTGTATTTATGATAAGAGTTGTTCGGAAGAGCTGTGAACTAAGAGCTCCTATCCTCATTAAATTATACCAAACACCAAAACTGCTTTAAAAATCTTCAATGTGATTATTCTTGTTTGACATTAACCTCTCAAACACTTGCAGCATATATAATGAATGCCTCATCCTGCGTGTTCAATACCAGATGCATGTTTATTGCTCACTGTACTGAACCTTTGAGTGCATGAAGAGGTCAAGCACATTGGCCGGGCTGCATCAATACAGTGGACCACGCTCTGCATACTCTCACACAATTATTCAGCACTCACAAGTTTCTGACTTCCTGCAACCACACTGTGTGAGAACTACTAATGGCAGCTCAATTGGTTGTGAAGGAGAAATCTGTGAAATGTGACTTTCATTTTGAGAGCTCTGAAGATAAGTCGATAAAAAAAGAGCCTGATGTTTAACTTCACACTTCATCATAATTTCCCTATTGCATGGTTTGGTGCATGATTTGATATGGTATGCTGTAATCATAGGGTATAACTGATCAATGCTTTTATGACTGGTGGTCATATTGATTTATTATTTAAATGTTTGTCAGTGCCTCAACTGAAATTACTTTTCTTCTATTTATGCACTTTTTACAAATTAAGATGATCCGCTGCAAGTGAATAAATCATTAATAGCTGCTGTATTTTTCAGTGCTGAAAATGGGTCAGGTGTGAAACTGACACTGGAGTTAGGGACTAAGGACATCTTTATAATTTTTCCATGAGTTCCTAGAAAAAGGCATTTCTTTGTGTCTTAGTTAATATTATATTCGAGGCTCCATAACATTGGGACAGCAAAAATTAAACCTGTGTGTACAGGCTGATGGATTCAGCCGGAAATTGTCATGTCTGCTGATACGTCAAATATCGTACTTACCAGATGATAATCACAGTACAAGTTACCAAGAGAACAGAGAGTGTTGCTGCTGCATCTCAAATCATGTTTCAAACCTTTAAATGTGAGCAAATGTTTCCAAGTCACACCCTCATCTTGAAAGTAATGTCATCCCACTGCTGGGTCAGGCCACAGAGTGAGGCTGATTCTGATGAAGGACAACTGACGAGGGTGTGAGAGCCTCCAAACTGCTTGCTTACCAGAACCAAGTATGTTTAGACAGAACTAGTCCTAGCACTTAACTAGCACTAACCTATCATGTAGGGATAAGTCATTGTCACCCACTGACAAGTATGTGCCATTAAAATGGCCTCCGCTCTGAAAACCTGTTGGATCCCCAACCAGAGAGGCTGAACAACCAGTAAGAGGCAGTGGTTTAAATGGTCAGAAAGGCTTTTGGTGTTGGGGGTCCGACAGCCACTTACAGAACTCTGTCAAGACGAGCAGCCCCTGACTCTGTGTGGTGGCACGATCAGGCTGCACTGAGGATCAACAGGGTCCTGCTCCAAAACTGTGAGAAACCCCCAGCGTTTCAGTTAGCGTCTGACAGCTAGCACTAGCGGGTTTAGCTAAGGAGCTAGCTCACTCAGCTGCGGAGCTTGCTAGCCGGTGCCGGAGAACACGCAGGTGCAGACGGGTTGCCGCTGCTTCCCCCCTTACTCCGGGCAAGTGAAATTCATTTTATCTGCCGTGTGCGACGCCATCACCCTTCGTATACACCAGCGAAATAGCTGTTGACTTCGAGTGAACGCGGCGGTTTGGCTAATGCTAACGCTGGAGTCCCTGCACCGCCCGACCGCGCTCCGTGTTTCACCAGAAACAAACGCACCTCTTTATTCGTGTTATTCTTGTGTTTACGTGCACTGGGCCTTAATGAATGAAACCCGGTCCGGGCAGCGTCACCTAGTGATGTGTCCTCCCGTTTCGAGGCTTCGAAGCGTGTGTCGAGTAATCGAGGATGATTTGTGTGAAGCGCATATTGAGGCTCGTGTTGATGACGTATGTGATGACGTTCGAAGCCTCGCGAGCCGGCCGAGTACGTCACTGATTCAGGAAATGGTTCCCCCTCACACTACTTGTCTTGGGACTTTATTGTGCGTTTGCTTGCAATATATTATTATTGTATTGAGTATTGGGGGGGAGGGGGGGGCATTTATTTCTTAACTTTATTTTCTTGTACCCAAGCTTCATCTGTGCGAGATGAAGTTTCATGAAGCTTTGAATCTTTCCATCCAATTGGTTCGCTCATGGGCCGAAGCTTCATGACGCTTCATTTGCTCTACTGCGCCATCAAGTGGACATTAAATGTAAATGTTTCAGTGAAAGGATCGATTCTAAAGCAGGCGAAATTATTTCTAAAAAAGGAAACCGCCTGAAACCCAGCACTGTTAAGAAATGTTGTTTTTTCATACATATAAATAAACTCTTATCCCTATTGTACGTGTTACGTGTATTGGCATCACAAACATCATTAAATCATTTATTCAATTCAAAGCTTCACACACCAAAGCCGTGTTTTCATTATAATTACATTTACATTTAATGTCCACTTGATGGCGCAGTAAAGCAAATGAAGCATCATGAAGCTTCGGCCCATGAGCGAAACAATTGGATGGAAAGCTTTATGAAGCTTCATCTCGCCATCACCACTCAAGGTTTTTGTACAGAAGCCGCGGTAGGCAAACTAGTAGAGTTATTTGCAGCGTTTGATTTCGCTAGCTGCGGGGTACAGACATTTCTGTCGTCCATCTTTTTCTCTGGTGGTACACAACGTGCGCAGAGACGTCACCTCTTCTTCTATGGCTTTTATGTTTACTTGCGGGATGTTGCTGCACGGCCTCCCCCACTTTTAATTCTCCCTCATCTTGAAAATGAATGTTGTCGTCTCGTTTGCTCTGATGACATCATATCAAGCTGTGCCCTGGTGTATTCCAAATATTTGTAATTCAAATATTCCTGCAGTAAAAGTTTCATCTTTCCAGATGAGAAGATAACGTAAAAGCATGATATAGTTTACTTTGAAGAGTGCCTAAAAAACATCCCATCAATGAATAGATTACCCCCCTCTGACATGTAAATGCACTTTTACAATGAATGAGAAAGCAAACAATTTTTGGTTATGCTTTCTGTTTTAAGCATATCCTCTTCCTCATACAAACAGCCTGAGGAAGAACATGCCCTTCATTTGCATTATTGGCTTCACATCTTTTCTTTAAATATGATTATTTCATGCAATTAGAAAAAGTTCACTTTCTCTGACATCATTCCCTAAAATGTAGATTCAGGTTCTCTAGGGATAACACGATCCATGTTTCAAACTGGTAATGTGATATGTTTGTCCCTATCTCCTCCGTCCAGCTGGGGGCAGTGTTGTCGTCTACTCAGCTCTGCTGAACTCCCGCAGCGCCGGAGAAGAACCAGTTCCGTTGCTCAACGTGAAACCATGGCGGCTGCATTGAGGGGAAGCCTGGTAACATTGGTCAAGGTGAGTCTTCACATTCATAGGACGTTTTCAAGCTTATTTCGTTAACACAAACAGCGCGAATGAACCGATGTACTTGAAGTTGTATTCAGTTAAAGTCAGGCCTCATAGGAAGAGACTAATCATGAGCCTCCCTCATTGACACATCTTCTTCTCTCGTCTCCGGATTAAAAATGACAAAGTGCTCTGTTGCTGTCTTTACTCTTATCAGCTGCTTTAGGAGGAACCAAGGCCTGCTGGCTTTGGTTTGTAATTATCAGAGTCAATCTCTTCAATGGAAGCTCGGTCTTCATGGTAGCTAAAGTGGCTGACTGACAACAGCACACTTCTCATAGCAGGGGCTCATCACAGCTAAATCAGACCTGCTAAGAAGCTGCCTCTGCAGATAACGTGCATCTGATTTATAATTAATAAGTTTACAATTGCCTCAGTCACCTTAAGTGTGAGTAGGAACCAACACGTGTGAAACTAACATATAATAACTTGTTCACCTTCAAAATGTAGGTGATTATGGCCTCTGGAATTGTTCATTTGATTTGAATTCACGATCATTCAGGATCCACACAGATCTCTCTAGCTCAGTATTGTCTATAATTGTTGACAAGAAGTGAACAATACAAATAAATTCCACCATCAAATTATCACATGTGTAATTGGAAATCATATTCTGGCCAATCAATGAATAAGATCTTAATCAATTATCCAAATTTTGTCCAGCTTTTGTTAAGGCTATCCCAGTCATTTCAATAATTTATATTGATGCAAAGTAATATTTAAATGCAGTCTTGCTTTAAAAAACATCTCATATTATATTGGTCATTCATTTATAACAGTGCAGGTATTTATAGAAGTAAAAACTGAGGAAAGAAATTCCTGCCACACACTTTGGTTGCATTGTTGAGTTATTTTCATTATCATTTAATTTCCCGGCACTGAATTATTTAGTATGGTCTATGAAATAATATGAAACATCAGTCATGTTTACATCTGGCTTTTGTTTACCTTTTAGTCTGTGGCAAAAGTCATCATAATTTCAGGGTCTCCATCTGTCCCTCAAAATGTTCTGAAAATACACGCAATGGCTTTTATCAAAATAGGTTGTCAAAGTATTCACTGCATATATTATTCTGACCGATTTGGTTATAAACTGTAACTTGCTGTTGGCAGAGGCCAACATCTGTGAGGAGGCTAGTTACCTCTTCCTCTACCACTTCAATCCTTAAAAACTGAATGAAAGTAAGAAGAGTTAAACTTTGAAACTGCTGCCGACACCTCAAATCCAAAATGCGTCATGAGCAGACACGCTTTGTTTCACAGGGGTCACAAGTAAGGTCGTGGCTGTAGACATGTTGCAGTTGTTGCTATGGTCTTTCATATTCGTGATACACGTCCCTTTATTTGTTGTGACTGTCTTTTTCCCCCCCATCCTCCAGAGCCTGAGTGGCCCCCAGTGGCAACAGCTGGCCTCTCGACCTCTGAGTTTATCAGCTGGTCTCTGTGGTCCAGAAGCCCCGCCTGCCCGTGCAGATGCTACCTTCAAGGTTACTATGGTACCGGGGGACGGAGTGGGACCTGAGCTGATGACTGCCGTCAAGGATGTCTTCAGGGTATATTTAAATGTTCCCTTTTTTGTTTTTGTTTATTGAATAA
This sequence comes from Platichthys flesus, assembly GCF_949316205.1. NCBI lineage: Eukaryota > Metazoa > Chordata > Actinopteri > Pleuronectiformes > Pleuronectidae > Platichthys > Platichthys flesus. The sequence continues at coordinate 10,277,285 of NC_084946.1, read as the reverse complement.
TAAATTCCATATCAAGAAACACATCAGAAAATATCAGTTAGTTATATGAAATCCTTAAATACATATGCTTTTCCTTAATAGCGAATAATTACAGGTAAAGAAATTAGAAATACTATGTATCATACTTAACAAGAGCAGATAGCTGTATGTTATACAATCTTCCACTCTTAATGTTGCAGGTTTTTAAATGTTTATAAGAACATTAAATCATAGCAACCTTCCCAAACAAGCAATTGATTAAGTACATATCGATTTGATCTGGTGGGGAATGTTTACAGCGTCTGTGTCGTTTAACGGCAGCCAGCTGTTGACCTTTGTTGCATGTCATACCAGTTTCATCTCACTCCCCATGTGTCCTGTCTGCCTTGTCACTGAAACAAAATAGACAACAATTTCTAACTAACTAAATCCTGTATTTAAGCATGAAATTGATTAAAAAATATATATTATATACATTATATAAAATTTTCAATCTTAAAGTTGTTTTTCCCTTGTTTCTGCTCTGTCTCAAAGGCAGGAGATGTCCCTGTAGAGTTTGAGGAGTTCCACCTGAGCGAGGTGCAGAACATGGCCAGTGAGGAGAAACTGGACCAAGTGTTGACTTCTATGAAGACCAACAAAGTGGCCATGAAAGGTACAGTAGCTTTGCTTATTCCTTTTTCAGTCCCCCTCTCATTGGTCATCTGTGATGACAGATGATGCTGTAATGTTCCTAAAATAAAGCACAGTAGCTCAACATTTTAAAGAGAAGCAAATGAATCTTGTGATATTTGTCTGTGGTTATTCAGGAAAGATTCACACACCCATGGAGTTCAAAGGGGAACTGGCTTCATATGAGATGAGACTGAGGTAAAACAATGAGGTCGGTTGTATATTTTAGTTTTTCTTTTCTTCTATTCTTTTAAATGACCCCTGAGTGTCTTTTCCACAGGCGTAAACTGGACCTGTTTGCTAACGTGGTTCATGTGAACAGCCTGCCGGGCTACAGCACTCGCCACAACAATCTGGACCTGGTCATCATCCGTGAACAGACCGAGGGGGAGTACAGCTCACTGGAGCATGAGGTAAAAAACACTACTCCTCATCCTCCTCCTGCTTCTCCTCCTCCTCACTGCAGGATCAAAACCAATAGTTGTTTTAAGCCAGTATGAAAAGGAAATGTGATTTGAAGAGAGAGATTTCCAATGAAGACAGCCATTTAGTCAACGTTAAATTAGGTAACAAAACAAAAATGATAAACCGTGACCGATTTACTGAAATGGTTAATTGATTTTTGTGTGCAGCTTTTATTGAAGTTTTTATTTTTAACTAAATCTCACACATATTGACATTTGTTGCTACTCACATAATTAAGTTGTCCTTAAGCTCAGTTTATTATAAGCTGGATAGCTATGAGATTCTTAAAATAAGACTTTATAATATAACTCATAATGTATAGGAAATATGGGAACTTGCGTGACACATTAATTAACATTTAAAAGAATACGTTTGTCAGACACGATATAGGACCACTTTATGCATCTGCTGTTTTTAGAGTTAAATATTTGTTTACATTCTCTTCTCTCCTCTTCTCTCATCCTCCATTAAATGTGTTTATATTAAAATGATTGGACTTTATTCTTGCCCTGCAGAGTGTGCCGGGTGTGATCGAATGCTTGAAGATCATCACCAGAGTGAAGTCCCGCCGCATTGCCAAGTTCGCCTTTGATTACGCCACCAAGAAGGGCCGAAGCAAGGTCACTGCTGTTCACAAAGCCAACATCATGTAAGGGAAAAGAACCCGCCCTTCCTTTCTGGGTTTTTGAAATCATCCCTTTTTTTTTTGTTATATTATTATTATTTTTTGTGTAATTTGGGTCCTGATTTGCATTACAGCCGTGGCAATACTTGTTCTCCTCCCCTGTCTTATTACAGGAAATTAGGCGATGGCCTGTTTCTGCAGTGCTGTGCGGAGGTGGCAGAACTGTACCCCAAAATCAAATATGAGACCATAATCATTGATAACGCTTGCATGCAGGTACTTACAAACTCATACGGTTTACTCTCCTCATTTGATAATTAAAGACATAACAATTTGGTGTTAAACACTTTTAATTATGATATGGCTAAATACAATATAATTGTTAATATGTCTTTTATTTTATAAAGAACATGAAATGCATAATTCTAATAATTTCAAATTGTTTGTTTACTGTGTGACTAAACTCAAGCTGATTTCATATTTAAATGTGTCCCTATCTGTGTTACATTGCGCAGTTGGTCCAGAACCCATACCAGTTTGATGTGTTGGTGATGCCCAACCTGTACGGTAACATTATCGATAACCTGGCGGCAGGGCTGGTTGGAGGAGCAGGAGTCGTTCCTGGGGAGAGCTACAGTGCAGAGTATGCTGTGTTTGAGACTGTGAGTTTTCACTTTTATTTGATCGTCTACAGAGGTTAGGCTGCCCATCATTCTCCAGCCTTCCTTCTTTTTCACCATGTAGAGGGATTTGTTATTAACACTTGATTAGACAAAAAAATTCCTCAGAATCGCATCTACAATGGATGCAGAGTTGTTGTCAGACTTATGTTGCTAAATCGCAGTTTGTCTTCCCCTATTAATAATTTCCTCACCAACTCACTATAACATCACACAGATTACATAAATATAAACCAGAGATATCAAATATATGATTTAGATGTGGTATAGAGGAGGGCTTGTTACATGTTCAAAGCTTAATACACTCTGGCACGACTTTAGTGACATCATTACAAAACCTACAGGAATCACCTTCCCTTCAAATCTGCTCACTGGTCATCAGTGCCCATTTTAGAAATTGCCTTGTGCATTGCAGTGTCGTGGAAGTCTGATTCTCATCTCCCCAGAGCTAAACGATTTTGGGGTTAGGGCTAGGGGTTCGCTGATTCTTCAGACTGTTATCACATGACCCCCTTCCAGAAGACAACAACAGTCATTTACCTCAGCTGTCAGTGTAGAACACAAAATGGATAATCAATTATAAGCATTGCTGATCCTGTTGCCTTTACCAACAGGTGTTGTGCAGTCCAATTCTGCAAGCTAGGATTGCTCGCATTGCGTCATGTTAGTCTCTTAATGTTTACCCTTTCATAAATCAATTACCTTTTCCAAACTATTTTATTTTGACGACTACCTACTCCTTTTGATTGAGGTCCTCCTGTAGTAGGCGGGCCTGGGAGGGGATCTGGAGCCATGTTCTGTGTGTCTTTAACTCGTTAAACCATCATCCTGTCATTCTTTACACCCTTTGCCTTTTCTCTTACAGGGTGCACGTCACCCCTTTGCACAAGCTGTAGGAAGGAATATCGCCAACCCCACAGCCATGCTGCTCAGCTCTGCTAACATGCTCAGGCACCTCAAGTGAGTCAACTTGTTTGATCTTGTAGTAACATGTACACTATGTTTTACACCACACCCTTCTTCTCCCCTGTCCCACTCCACCACACATCTCCAGCTTTAGAAAACAGCTTTAGGTGGCTGTTTGTGTGGAGACAGTTCTGCTCACCTATTAATCGTCACCGTATTGTGTTGCAGCCTGGAATATCACTCCCAAATGGTGTCAGATGCTGTCAAGAAGGTCATCAAACAGGGCAAGGTAAGCGAGTGTGAACATAATCATATCAGTGAGCACTAACACCTTAACCGAACATTTCTCTGTTTGGTAATACCAGTTTAACAACATAACAACTAGTGATCCTGCAGAATGAGGATATGTGAAGCCATCAGGGCTTACTTACCCCAATGCTGTCATCTTGTGTTTCTGAATTAACCTGTCGCTCATCAGTGTTGTGGGTCAGTAACTGCCATCTCACGTGTATCAACTGACATTATGTTTCAGAAAATGAATCGTACACTAAATAACACTTTCAGTGTCCGTCATGCACATTGGCCAAACAGCATTGAGGACAGTAATTCATTGAAGCTGCTTTCAGGCATGCGGTCAAATATATCTCAGATAACGAGAATCGACAGTTTTTAACAATAAGGGCCGAAGCTGGTGCTCATGTGCTGTAATCAAAAACAAAGGCTTTCTGCTGCATCTGCAGCAGAATTTATACGTCGCATCCTGCGTCTTGCTGATCCACCCCGAGACCGTACCCTGGCCTGAATGCTGCAGACATGTTTCCGTTGTTGTGAAGGTGTCTGAGTCGCACAATGTCCTGCTACTTTTCGACATGTGGAAGGATCACTCCTGAGAATATACGGGCCCAAATTGCCTGACATTGTTTAATTCATGTGTGAGTTGACATGAATTGCTGCAGAGTGATACTATCGGTTCTTGACCCACACATGACTACAACTAACAACCTGCACGCTTCACTTTAGTGTGTTAGAGAGCCTTTAATCATGCTTATAAAGTTGTACACTCATGTGTTTAGCTCCTCTCTTGTGTTTCTCTTCCTGTCTCAATTGAACCTCGAATCCATTTGTTACCAGGGCATTTTTTTCTTTCTAGCTGCTTTTAGCAGCCGAACCCTGTTGACACTAACACACACTGACACTAACATGAAGTGGGTCAATCCTCGTCCCTCTGCCTAAAGACGTAGTGAATTCCCTTCTAGAAATTGCCTTTCAGCAGTGGCAGCTTTTGGACAGATCATTTTTTAGTTTGTAATGCTTCTCTTTAAGAGGTGGTTCGATCAGTTGGGATAGTGTTGTACTTGAGGTTGCTGTGAGAATGTGATAAATTATCTTATTTTTTTTTAAGGAATGCATGTTAAATGAAAGCAGAATTTGCCTGCATGTTGTGTTAAGTGCCACTCCTCTCCCTCGTTCCTCTCCTTTAACCCCCTCCTCTCCTTGTACCCTGTTGCCCTCTGTTTGTCTGCGTGTGTGTCTGTCTGTCTGTCTGTGTGTGTGTGTGTGTGTGTGTGTGTGTGTTTTACATGTGCACATCCCAGGTACGGACACGAGACCTTGGCGGGTATTCTACCGCTAGCGACATAGTGCGTGCTGTTGTGGAAAACCTGCGTCACCGACCGGTTTACTAAGATGTTTCGTCTCCTTCCTCGCTGACTTTTCCTTTAAAACTGGACATTTTCTCAACATGACCTGAAATCAGGATAAGACTCACCTCCCCCCTCACTGCCCAATAACTATCTTGTCAGACACCATCAGTTTGATCCTTATGTGTATGTTTTGTATTGGGTTTTCTAGAACCAGTGTAATCACATGACCACTTGTTGTACTTCATTAAACTTCGTCTGAAGGATTTTTGTCAAACAGCCTAATCCTCTGTCCCTTTCCAGGAACACCCCTCATTTCTCATAGTTAGTGACCCTCATGTTGCAACTTTTCGCTTTTTAAATATTTTCTTGGCTGAGGAGGAGCTTTGGATCCACCTACCTATATGTGCTTTTGCAGCCATATTGGCCAGATACACTACCTCTCTACTGCCTCACATTAAACATGAACTGTTGAAAAACACAGCGTCTTTGTCAACAGTCTATACATTATATATCGATGATCCAGTCCCCTTTCACAATTCACCAACAAATGACTTAACATTTTAACTTGTTTGATTTCCTCTTTACTATGAACTGAACGATCTAAAGTCAGAATATTACTGTAATAAAATAGTTTGACCCTGATATGTCTTGACCTACTAACACTATACCATTTTTGACCTACATATTTGGCTAAATGCTTGTTTCTTGCTCTGACACTAATAAAAGTATGTTAACATTTTAACATGAAAAAATAACAAGCTAACTTTGAGAAAACTAGAAATATTTAAACTCATCATGTACAGAGCTTTCAAGTATTGCTCCAGTTAATGAGAAGTGTTATAAAAATTACAGTTTCATAGCCACAGCTAATATTATTAGGGGAAACATTTGGTCAAAGCCTCCATGAAACTACACAGGCTGAATCCTGAACTGGTATTTTTTCTGAAAACTAATACAAACAGGTTTTGTCCTGATACAGTGCGGCTCATTCCCACAGATACTGTAAGACATTAGAACATTGCTCTATCATCATGACGTCTGTCAATGCTTTTTGTATTAGTGCGCAGCAAATCATAAGTTATCCGTTGTTAACCACAAATACTAAAAAATAAAGATACATGTTAGTAATTATACTCTTGTGTAGTTAATTACGGAGATTGTTGAGCGACCCCAGTGTAAACAGTTTCATGTCTTTTTATGTACAGCCTTTTTATTTCCTCTTTGACCACAGATCTTTACTGTAAATTTCATTCTTGCACATTGAAGCTGGTCACAAGTATGATGGGGTATTAAATAAACGACATGTCAATTGTTTTTATGTCAGCAACTGTGCTTTTAGATGCCATGTTTTACGGCTGCGTTGTTTTCTCATCTCTGAACCAAAGAGTTCTTTACTGATTCCTTTGAGTGCAGTTTTTAAAGGCTCTCTAGCACGCTGCCCATGATACTGTATGTGGACATGTGTCGCTGCAGCTGTGCACATAGTAACACACTGTCCTTATGTTTGCAACAGGTGCGCACTGGAGACCTGGGGGGCTACGCTTCAAGCGACGAATTCACCCGGGCTGTCATTGCTAACATGGCAGTCTAACCATTGTGTTTGAACATCTGTCAGCTGCTGAGACGCACATACACCCTTTTTAATTTCCCTCCTGTTAAACAGATCTCTTGGCTGATTGTACACAGTCATTGTACAATATATTATAGCTCACATGCATTGTCCTCTTAATAATACTAGGTAGAGATATTATATCCACAAATACTGTTTTTCAGTTTAGCATTTCCTTTAAATATAATATCAAAAGCAGGAAAGTATTGTGGGTTTAAAATCCAATGTCTTAGAATCTGCACAGAACATTGTTCCATTGTGTTAAACTGGCTTAACATCAAACAGTCACACTGTTCTCTGACAAGGGCCTGTTACTTATTCTTAAGGGTTTTATGTCTGGTCATTAATCGCTGTTCATACACATTGTGTATTTATACTTTCAAATTATTTATTACTTTACAGTTTTAGCTTTATTGCTTCATTTGATATGAGATATGAATAATAAAGAGAGAGATAAGACATCTTGTGTGCGAAATCCTTGCATGAACGTTACTAGAAGACAGATGCAGTAGTTATTAAATGTTAACCCGGGCTGCTGGTGGCTCAGTCAGCACGCATCACCACCTCGCAGTAAAGAGGCGCTCACATCCGAGCCAAGACCCTCGATGAGACCAGTCAGGTGGACTGAAGGCTTTGATGAAAAGTGTGAATATGAGTCTGTCCGGCTGTGTTACGTAGGACTGGTGCTTTTTGCACGATGGCACCACACTTCACACCAAACTTGTACCATAATAAAGCAAATAAACTATGAACTTTAAACCTCCTTCAAAAAGATGCAGTCTCACACACTTTTCATCCAAAGAATATATAGAGATCATATACTTCAGTGAAATTCAGTCGAAACTCTGAACAGTAAATGTATTCATTATGCAGTGGTGGATGGCCACTGACACTGTTAACCCATTAATTATTGCCAATATTGAGAAAGGGTTTAATGTGTTTTAAGTGGTGACATAATGTGGCTGTTTGCTGAAGTGGATCTCATTTTAGTTGAATTTAAATACTGTTAAGTGCTTTGATCATTGTAAAGTGTAATAATTTACACAATGTTTTATGTGTAAAATCATTATCTGGCTTTAGATAGAAAAAAAAAAAACTGCGGTAAAGATAAAAGATTTCCTCACTATGATGACAATCATTATGCAGATTCAGGATCCGGATAAAATTCAACACAACATAAATAAAAAATGCATTCTAATCCAAGAGCATAAGGTAAAAATAGGTCAAGAATAAGCTCACTGCAGTTATAGGAAAGTCTAGTATGTAAGTTTGTTTTAATGGAGATAAAGTATTGAAGCGAAGTATAAATACAGATTTAAAGATAAATAACTGAAGCTATACAAAGTACTTTAGACTAACAGCCTGTAAATTGATGGTTCGGCAACTAAGTGTATACAGTTAGTGCATTTTTTTAAGTGAAAAGCAGTGCAAGAATACAGGTTAAAATATAAAAGTAGCGATATAGAACATATAAAATCAAATAAATATGAACATTAGCAGCAATGGTGACAGCCTGGCAGCCTAGTGAGGTGGTTAATGCTTTAAATATATATGTGTGTGTGTGTCTGTGTATGGGGGGTACTCATGGTGTACTTTAATGAAAATACAATATTAAATATTTAATAGTTATAAAATGTTAAAGTGATGGGGTATGTGGGGGGGGGGCCCACCATCATCATGGACCCCTTAAAGGACCCCGGTACACAGTCTGGCCTGCTGTGATACTCAGCTGGGCCGGTAGGTGTCGCTGTGGGCCAAGCAGAAACGTGCGCGGGGAAGAGACGGGGCCTGGGAATCTGCTGCTTCCCATTCTTCCTTCGCAGACACACACACAACATGGCGGACTAGAACAGTCGGCCGACGCGCCCGGATACAGCGGATAAAAAACCGTGGGATTTATTGCCCAGGAAGGCCGAAGAAAGTAGCCCGCGGAGGGACGCTGCGTGAGGGCGACCGGAGGACTTTCAGGACCGCGGGGAGCCTTCCCTGCCTGGATGTGGCGGACTAACGCACCGCGGAGTGTTTGACTTGTGTGTCCCAGATCGCGCTTCCCTCCTCGGCTCACCCAGGTCCCCCACACCCCGCTCGCTCACTCTCGGTTCCTGGGGTGTGGAGACGGGGGCCGGGGCTGTAAAGGCGTGGGAGAGACCGAGAGGACAGACCCCAGCCTGGCTTTACTTTGCCTCAGTGAATCTCCTCTCGGGCGCTTCGGGAGTTGCGGTGAGTTTTTTTTCCTTGTTTTTGTTGCGCAGAACCACTGGATCACACTTGTTACCACGTCGCTGTGGCGGCGGCATGTTTAACACGGTGTCACCCACAAACACACACAGTTGCCCCCCCCCCCCCCCCCTCTCACGCAGGCCACATCACACCACCTCACATCTCCACCGTCACTGTTGTGCAAGGAGCTCGGGAGTTGAACATTTCACAAGTCGCTCGGAGGCAGGGAGGGATTTTCCTTCTCTTTTTTTTGGGGGGGGGGGGTCTGCTCTGTTGAAAACGGGTCTTTTGGAGAAGTCAGGGGCTGTGATTCGGTTGTGTGTCCCTGGCAGTGGGACAAAAGGGGGGGGGGGGCACCTGGTCGCCCCTGCCTCTCTGGAAAGTACACTTTATTGATCAACGCTTTGTTATTACACGTTCGCGCAGAGGAGGGTGGGGAGCTCGCTGGAGGGGGGGGTCCATGCGACCCACAACAGGAATTAGGTCGCACCCCTAACTCTGAACACGTATGGTCTGTCAAATCACAGCAGCTGCTTTGTGTTGTTGCTCCTCTGAGTCTCAGCAGTGTGTGTTCCCCCTCCACACAACCTCTCCCAAAGTTTTTTCTCCTCTTAATGATTAATATTCTCCCCTCTTCCTCTGTGTGTGTGTGTGTGTGTGTGTCTTGGGTGTAACCGAGCATACCATTTCAATATTGTGGGTGTTGAGATTTTGTTTTCATGACTTTGCCTTCATCTTGATTTCCCCTCTCATAAGAACATGGATTATTCCTTTTTTGACATATGTGCCAAGAGGGATAGTGGGGGGACTCGAAAACTAACATATTTATGAATGGATGCTGCTGCCACTGCTTCGGTGGAACATCAACAAGATTTCTGCTCCAGGAAAAGTCATATTAAAGTCCGGAGAGAGCTGAGGAGGCCTGGCAGAGCATGGCTTTTCATATCTCAACCCCCCAAAACCTGCATGCTGTCTGCATGGAGCTTGACTCATCCCATCTGGATTCATTGAGCTGCAGAAGGTATCCTCCATACTTCCGTTTCAGTGTCTTTGCGCCACAAGCCATCCTCCTTACAGGTGTCGTTGTGTACAGATTACTGATCAGATATCATTGCATTTAAAAATACAAATAAACTAATATCATCCTACTTACCCTGTAGGGACGTGATGATTGCTGTCGCTGTTGTATGGCCTGGTTCAGACTAAACCCTTTCAAAAGCAATTGATACAGAGAATAAATATCCTAGAACTTTTCTAACGACCTATTTTGACAGTTGTACACATTCCTCTTTTACTTGTTGGACATTCCAACATGAAAAATTGCCAAACTGCTCACTGACACTTTAGCTAGCCCTGGCTAATGCTATCAGAAATCACAGCACTTGCCAGTGGTAGGACAGTTCTACTGCTGTTTTGGAGTGGTGAAGAAGAAGTGGTTTCTGGGGGGAAAGATTGTAGTTTTATCTGTAAGAAAGAATACATTAAAAACGTGGTATGGGGATTGGCACAAAGCTTTGTCCACTCAACGATACCCAGCATGGTTTTTTCTGTATTATCGAAGGCATCTTCCGATGCAGGGGGCATCTCTACCGACAGGCCCACCTGGACCTCTGTCTGTCAGGCCTGCACACGTTCCACCACTGTCACAAACCACTGTCCAACAATCTGGTTGTCAGGCAGACCCATCTCATGACACTGTGGGAGGAGTGGGGGGAAAACAGGCGTGCTTTGGCAACATGGCAGAGAAAGGCAGACCTGTTATCATCATTCTCGCTCTGTCCATATCTTCTCCTGCCTATTTTTAGAGAAAGCTGTTATTTCTGTCTTGGGATCCTGAAAGGGTTTTAGCAGAAGTGCTCAAGTGATGCTCACACCACACTTTTCATGATCGGCCTCGTTTCCAAAAATAAGAACAAAGTACAGCTTGAAATCGCCTGTGTTGGAACTTCTGCGTGATGTTTTTGACGGGTGGGTCTTTGAGATTAACTTTGTGCTGTGAAATCTCCCCATTTCAGGGAACTGACACAATATTATGAGTTGGGTGGGGTGGGCGGTGTATTTTAGTTTCCACCTGTTCCACCATTTCACTGTGGACGGCCACTGTAATTCAGCGTCCTGACGGGATAAACATGGTGACGTTTAGGGGATCATGAAGCATTATGGAGCTTGATTGCAGCTACATGTGATATGTCATTGGACTGTAATGACATTTATTTTGCAGCGCAGGAAATGAACCTATGTGATGACTAAGAATTCATAAATGAAAAAGCTTGCCTGGTGGGGAAGACTTCACCAGGAGCCATCCAGTTATGTTCTGTCTTTGTGTGGATGTGGAGGAGTCGTGATGCAATCTCTTCAAATTACTGAGTAAATCTTTGTCTCACATCCTCCTGATGTGGCACGATTGATGTTCCTGGTTTATAATGACTTTGTTGGATGTGGATCAAAGTTTATGTCCCTTCAGTGGATTTCAGAGACTCGACCAGATTTAGTATTTAAGAAGCACTTTAGATGTATAAGAGTTTTCTTTAATCTCCAGGTAAACTGAAATCCTTCAAATTCCTTCCTCAACGTTCATTTTATAAGGGCACTTTCCCCCCTGCTGCTGTAAGGTGGGCTGATGGTGCTAAATGTTGGAAGGTGGGTTTTGCAGGAGTCGGTTTATTAACAGGATTAGGCTTCACCTCTCTACGCACCACATCTAAAGGTGCATAAATTCCTTGCTCATTATTAGGGTTGCAAAAGGGCTAAAAATTTCCGGAAACTTTCTGGTAACTTTCCATGGGAATATTCAGCTTGGGAATTAAAAAAATTACACAAATTAAACGCTGAGGACTAAAAACATCATTCAAAAACACACGCTGCACGGCGAATTTCAACCCTCCACTGTGCATTTCTCCATAACATGCACAGATAATTCCCAGCAGCCTGCACACTACAACAGGGCTATTGAGGCCTGCTATAGTGTGCAGGACTAGTCAGGTAAGTTTCAATGATATTACTGGGGAAAATATATAAGCATGCTGATTGTTCATCTGTTCATCTAGCCTATTTCTATTCATTTATCCATCAATTGTAAAATATTTTTAAAGACTATTTCAATTGGCCAACTATTTATACCTCTTTGTTCTCATCTTATTCTACAGAACAATCCCACGTGCACTATCTCATGTGTGGAGACATTTCACCCAGCCAATGTAGAAGGAAAGGCTGCCTACATTTGCAAATACTGTGCAAAGACCTATGTTAAGAAAGACACAAAGATGCAGAAGCATAGAGTCAAGTGCCCAAAGTTTCCTCAGGGCTCAAATCAGCCTATGACAAAACAAAATGTTTATATTTATGTCTGTATATGACAATGTAAATACAGTTAGTATGAATTACCCACACAATTTCCAGTTTATTCCCGTTAATTCCCATGGAAAGTTTCCAGCTTTGAATATTCCCGGAATTTTGAAACCCTACTTGTTATACAGATCATCTCTGGAACAGAGAGGGCCACGTTCATTTTAACCTACAGAAAAACTTTGATGCGCTATTTTCTTCAAACAATGCCACCACAGTTGAGGTCAAACTTAGTTTGAATCCAAAACCAGTTGAGAGCCTTTGTTGTAAATATTTATATTTGCCCTTGGCATCGGCCTCCAAGACGATGAAACTTTTCTTGCCCTGGCAAAAGAACATGTCAACATGCCCGAGCATTGTTTCAAAGCACAACGTGAAATAGAGGATTTCTTCTTATCTGTCAGAGGAAGAGGAGGGTTCCACGGCAGAAGGATGGTCACTTTAGATATGGGAATCTGTTGTAAAGGAAAGAAAGTATAGTTTGGACATTACGCTGCTCCGGCTTTGTGTTTTCCGGTCAAATGTGAATCTAGATAGCCTTTCAATGCTAACATTGGTCGATTTATGTAACAGAGAACACATAATCAAGCATTGAACTTCGACAATTGACGTGCACTCCATGAATATTAACATTTGTTGCCGCCTAATTCTTCTAATACACATTTTGGAAGTAAATGCACCTTCTCCTCTAACACATTATTTGTAAGTTATCAGGTACTTGTTTTTTATAAATTAGAAATTCATACAAGACAAGAACCTGGAGAGTACTCATCATTTACTAACAAAACAGATTCACATTCAGTGCATCTGATTCTAACACTTAGACATATTTATTGCAGTAAAAAATATCTATCTTATTGCAAATTAATCAATTATTATTCAAATCAGGAACCATCTCATTAAAGTATAAGACAAATACACAATTGAGTTAGTTGCCCAGCCTCAGCTGCACTCTGGATGCAGAATTCAGTCTCATTGATAGTGAATCAGGTTTTGTTGTGGCACTTGAGCTTCTCCTTTGGCCCCACACCATGCTTCAAGGTCACAGTGGCTTCTGTGGGGAGGCCATGCTTTGCGCCTCCACATCCTCTCTGTCCAATGTGGGAAAGCTTGAGAGGCCCCTGGCATGCCCTGTGAGAAACCCCACAATGAGGCAGACACGGAGCAGCGCTTCACTGACTCACACACTGAGCTCCCTTGATCCATCCAGCCTGATGGAACCGAATCATCATTACAGGCTTAATAACAGACACGGTGGTCACTCTTGCCTGTATGATTAGCCAGAATAGTAATCCCATGCATCCCTTCATCTTTTCATCAACTCACCAGCTCATGAATGAAGCCAACAGGAACGCAAACCACACCAGCAGGGAGTAGTATCCCTCAGAAAGGGAAGTCCGGAGGATTGTGGCTGTTGTATGTGGCACTGGGGACATATAATCTGTGGTCTGTTTTGGAGCAAGAGTCCTAGCGGCCCTGAGTTAGGCCTACTTCAGTCTCCTGTGAAGAGAAGCATTCACAGTATTCCTGCTGGCCCGGACCCCTCCCTCCCTCTCAAGACACAGAAACAGTATTAATATGTCATGAATGGAGACAGACAGAAACGCATTATCTAGCGCTGCAGCATGTAGTGAAGCGGGATACTCCGTAGACGGCCAAAGGGAAATATGGGCCTGAATGAAGCCTGCTTTATCCCCACTTTAGGTGTCATGTCAGCCAGGCCTGTTGTGTGTCCAGTTTACTCATTATTGTGTCTCCTGTAAATAATCAAGAAGCGTTTTTGATAATTAGAACAATATCACAAGAGAGGATTCCTCTAATTCTTGTCTTTGGGTTTCATTCAAATCTAGTTTGAATAACACAAACCAAATTGAGATTTCGCTTAGATCACCGTAAAAAATTTCCATCTCCTTCTTGATCTATTCATTCATTTTTGTCCAAGCAGTCAGAAAAGATACTCCTTTCTTCACCTAAGGTCGCAAAAGCATCAGTGAAATCCACAGACTTGAGCAGCAGCTTTCCATATTAAATGACTACCTTGCATTGATCGCAAGTCTTGGCCTTTGGTTGTCATGGAGATGTAATTGGACTTCCTTTATGTTCCACCTATAAGTGTTCCTTTCACTGTGTGAATGAAATGGCATGGTAACAGCTCGGCCCATTCACAACTGTGCGATTTCAACCCGATGAGGTCTGCAGTTGGCCACAGGCAGAGAGACAACTGTCCTCATTACTTGGGCAGGCTCGCAGCTCGCATGTGCAGGGAGCCAGCTCTGCACAGTGCTGCAGACTTGGACACAACATGAAGCAGTTGTTAACAATCACTTTGTTGTCTTAAATGACAGGATGTAGTGAAATAACTGTGCACATTGTTGCAAATGTATGTCATGAACCTGTTTCTGAAACATATCTCTCCCTTTTCTTTGTATTGCTTTTTTGTGTGTTTCTAAGAAACACTTGGCTAGATGATGAGGTTTTCTTTTCAGGCCTTTCAAGAGTGCTTGTTCAGATGCAGCCAAATCCAACATGTTTAAATTAAAGGAACTAGAATGGCCCTCAGTCGAGTGGACACCTCCACCATGGCCCAGCAGTCTCCTTCAATTCAACTGGCTCTAACACAGCTGGTTCCTACCGGACCAAATCACAATGCAGATGTTTATACCTCATTTCATACCAAAACTATTTCCTGAACAATGTTATCCATGTGCCAAGTTAACATTACACTTAATCTGATAGCAACCCTATTGCTCTGGTAACACGTAACACGAAATCCATTCAGTAGCTTTTTGCATAATCCTTCTGACAAACAAAGCAACAAACAAACAAACAGCAGGAGCAAAAAAAGAGGTCAAAATCTGGAACAAGCTTGAGACTTTGCCATAAGAAATATTTGACATCTCTTTGTACCCTATGCAATGGACAGAGTTGTGTTGTTACTCAACAGGTATTAAGATTTGTCAAACCACACCTAGCCCTGTTTTTGTTCTTGTGTCATTGAAGCCAGTCCAGTAGGTTATTATACTGCTAGCTGTAATATGACTGAGGGGAGCTAAAGAGTGTTAGTCATTTTTCGATTTTCATCAGAAGGTGAACAAACATGCTGTCACATTTTTATGCTGTTACTTATTCCCTCCGGGTAAACTTCTGATTTTTGTAGCTTGTTGCTTGTCACGGTGGCAGTTTTTGCACTTTGCCACAGGCCAGCTCATCCCCAGTTGTGGCTGCTGTGAAACGGCTTGCTCTAAGTGCTATGCCTTGTCTTCAAAATATTCACATGGTTGCACAACAAAAGCCCAAAGTCAGGACAGCAGCATGGGATGCTGCATGACTACCTTTTGAGTCGATTCAGTTACTAATAGATGGGCATGTACATACTTCTTCAGGGAATAGCGTGAGGAAAGAGCAGAAACTTCTAATATTTGGCCGTGACCCAACACAGGGCAGGAGGCTGGTTTGTCAAAAAGTGCTTCATCAATTTAATCAGTTTTTGACGCTTGAGATCAAATCATCAGGAATAGGTTGCGAGCTGTGTCTTTGTTTGTCCCTGAGAGGAAGGACGTCTTTTGCTGTCAACAAAGGTGTTGCACAGGGGAAATGTTGAGAAACACAGTGTTTATTATCCATTTGAGGAGCATTATTTGAACTGGTCCTAACACTAATCAGTGGATATGTTAAATGCTTTATTGTCCTGTTTAGTAATGTAACGAGAATGACACTCTGTTCAGCCTTGGTCGAGGTATGTGCTCAGTAATCTTACATAGGATTGTCTAGTTCTTAGTTTAGAAAAATATAAAAGAAAATAGGAATTGGACTGATAACTTAAATTGTTTATTTGTCATTAAACATAACTTAAGGGAGAATAGTGTTCCTGGATTCACATCTGGATTAAAATTGAATGGGTTCTGCCCGCGTCCTCATCCCTCCACCATACCTGCTTTCAGACATGCACTGAACCCCGGATGTCAGTTGCTGCAGACATTCTCTGGAGTTTCTTCTGCCAGTCTCCTAAACTCCAGATAGTGCCCGAATGATCCTATATGAGAATACAACAGGAAATCAAAAACCCCAAATAATACAAATATCGACGGATGAATAAGAGGGGCCATACAGTTAGAAGACACTAACCGAGATGTCAACTTGGAAAGACAATGGGATTCAATAGGTTTTGGTGATTTGATGTTCTGTGCAGGACACAATTTAAATGACACATCCTGCCTCCTGCGTGGTTTTAATTTTTTTGCGACTGCATCTGATCTCAGAGTTTCATACTGCTTTCTACATATATGTGAAAGACGCAGTCGGGCCTAAGTCCAGATCCCATTGTCTGGACATTTCCCACAGTTCATGTCTGAGAATGGCTTTAGTGTGTGTAATTTGGTGCAATTTGATTGAATTTAAGGGGACTGTCAGGCCTTGGTTGAGGTATGCACTCTACCGAGAGCCATTGTAGCTTAAATGTGATTTATATGAAGCCATCAGCCCAAGTGTCTTTTTTAAGAGAAAGTACTAACAGCACGAAACCTGAAAGTGGCACAAATAGAAGCACTTGGCCAGTCCCTTTTAAATTTATGATGTCCTTCACCAACCAAAACACAAATCTCAGAAAAGAATAAGAGTCCCATGCATAAAAAAAAAACACACAGTGCTGAAACACATTAGGATGCACCTTAGGGGAGTTGTTCTCTTGGGTGAACACAGTCCCTCTCTGGCTCCCGCAGCATCTGTGAAGTGACGGTTAGCAACAGGAGCGCCTCATATTACTTGCACCAACGCAGTTACACGTCCACATCCTCCCTGGATGGCAAGCAGAAAAAGATGAGTCATGCTTCTTAAGAAAAGGTAAATAAAACAGTTGGTTGATGTGGACATACCCATTAGTAACCGCTGTCTATCACATCAAATATAGCCTAACTAGACACTAGATGCTATATAGTACCAACTCACACCAAATATAACCAATTCCAGATCTGGGCCATTATGGCTGAGTCACTCTTTTTAATGAGAACTGGAGGAGAGGGTGGCAGAGGTAGGGGCTTGAGGTTGTAATGTGTGTTCATGTGACAGGGAATAAAGGGAACACCGCGATTTATGACTGAATCTGATATGTGGAGGATCAGTAGGTACAGTGACGGGCCATCCAGGATGTTGTCAATGCTTTTGATTATGGAAACAGGTTAAAAAAATAATTTGTTTGTATGTATCATTTGAAAATAACATAATTAGTTCTGGTTGCCCTTATTAGAGAACTGCAAAACAAGTACCACATTTATGAAGCTATTTTGATTTGTCATTTTAGCAGGTCCCACAAATTACAAGAAACATTGACCAGATCCATTTTCTTAAATGTGAAGATTTGCTGCTTGTTGTGATGATAGATTTGATTTATGGTAGTAAATCAAATATTATTGAAGTTCTCTAATGTTGTTCAGTTAAAAAAAATAGTTTAAGACATTCTGTTTTATCATTTTTATAGCCTGAGCGATCAGTATCTTAACTTCAATAATCAAACCAGCTCACAATCATTTTAATAATCATGCAAACTGTTTTATTCTTTTTATCATTCCATAACGTTTTTAACCAGTTTTTTCCTGCATTCATCTTGGATGGTAAACTGAAAAAGGGCTAAATATGAGAATCTTTTGAATTTTTTTCTGGGTTTACGAATCGTTATTTGGAAACAGACAATTGCTTTCTAAGTGGATGCCGGGTGAATGACTGCGAGAGGGAGAGCAACAATTGGATTTGTAGGTTAATAGCCTCATTGAACACATAACTTGCTCATTACGCCCTATTTCAGGATTCAGTCAGAGCCAGATAGAGCTGTGCTAGAACCAGAGCGTAAGCACTGCAATGAATGAGCTCAGTTCAAAACATCAGACGATTGGCAACTGGCACTATTAGGAGCTTTTAGCGCCCAATTTATCCCCTGCTCACTGATGCAATAATCCGTGATGTAAAGCATCAGTTTCTGTGCGGGAGCGCTGCAGCGTTTGGCCGGGTGCAGCGCTGGAGTATCTCTGTAGGCAGAGGCAGACGGGCTGGATTATTCCAGGGTCAGGACCATGGGATTAGGTCCAGAGATTATCACAGCTCAGTCAGGGAGACAACAGCCTTCTCGGACCCTGGAATTGTACAAAAGATTTACAGTCAGCCGGACCAACCCCCCCGGCCGCCATCGTGCTTTCTCCACGTCTGTCTCCCTCTGTCCTCCGCTTGCTCATCCCCATATCAGCTGCAGAAGATTTCCCAAGTGCTGATTCACTGTCACTGCAGGAATTTAAATGTGACACTAATTCTGTTTTGGTCATGCTCGGGGCGATGACTGCTTTGTCTCAGATAACAGTGAGTTGAGCGTAACTCATTTCTTTGATGAAACTGTTTCAAGGTGTTAAAAACACACAAAATGTTCCAGTTTTCTGGAGCCCACGGTGGTGTCCTTATTTGCCTTGTTTCGCTCTAAAACCCAAAGATGTTCATTGTAGAATAATGACATGAAGAAAGAAGAGGTCAACTCTGAAACTGGAGAAGTAGGAACCAGGGAAAAATGTAACCTTAAGAGTTACAATGTTCCATGTTTCCTGTCGTTTTACCATTCATATCAACTTGAAATATAACACTGTTAACTAATACCATTGTCCAGATATCATGTGGTAAATTCAGGTATTTTGCATAAAAAAATAAAGGTGACTTTTATTTAAATATCACTTTTTGTATAATAAACAATAAAATAAACAAATCGGATCAAATCAGGAAATGCTTTCCTGTAGATGTGCTTTAAGAAGGGACTTAAAGACGACACTGAGTCATGATGTCCTCGGACAAGTTGTCTCTTGACTCGGGGCCAACAGCAAAGACACAGTGGAAGAGAATTTGTCTGGATACAAACTTAAATGTCACTTGCAGCAAGTTTTACTTCAGAATAAATGATTTATCATGTGGAAAAACTCCTCCATACTAAATGTCTTCCATTTTCCTTTCTAGGACAAAGCTGTGCGAATGAGTGATTGATTGCAACTCCGCTTCTTCAGGTAAACAACATGAAATACGCAAGCTAACATAATACAAGCATTTCATTTTCACTGATATGTATTACATTCCCAAAATGAGCATGTGGGATTATGATTGAAGAAGAAATATAGCTGGTTATATAACACATAAAACTTTAATCTCATGGTCTTAATGAAACATTTCTGTGGTCACGACCTTTTGTAACTGATTTTTTTTTTTTTAACTTGTGTGTTTTCGTCCCTTATGTTGTCGTCCATGTAGGGCAGAATGGGTGTGTGTCCCCTGCTCCTGCTGCTTGGTGTGGCCCTCGGGGCCTCAGCCCAGGATCATGTCCCCGTCACAAGTACGAACCATGTCCATCATTATAAATGGCTTCATTCACTCACCTTCTTCAGTTCACAAACAAAATCGTATGCAGGAAACACTCATTGACATATTTTTATGTTCCTTTTTTCCAGGTCCTCCTAATATCACTGCCAAACCCACAGAACCCCCCACCGCACGCTCCCTCGACTTTCCAGCCGCACCCACTCCTGCCCCCCCAGGCCCAGCCTCAACGCTCGCCCCTGCAGACGTCCCGGAGACGACAGTAGTGACGACCATCACAACCGCGAGCCCAGCTGATGGAGAGGACATTGAACCAGTTGGTCCCAATGCCACTGCAAAATTGTTACCGATTCCTCCGCCCCCACCTCCGGCTCCAACTGATGCCCCTCAGGCACCACCGACCACTGAGCCTCCTCCTCCTCCCCCCGGGACAGGGGGAGACAACGACACCACAACCGAGACTCCAGACACCCCAACTACAGACACTTACACAGATGAGGAGATAATCGATCCGGAGACAGAGACCACTGCAGAACCTGAATATGATTTCACCACAGAACCCAGCCCACAGGGTGAGTACGGGTTACTTTTTTGTCCTAATGTTAGGAATATTTTCTGTACTGTTTAGTGTGAAAACACTTTCATAGATACTTGATCAGATACAGATGCTGATCTAATTGGATGCTGGGATCAGTCAGCCCTACTACTTATCATCAGATCACTTGACACATTTTAAGCTTTATAAGAATACCTTGCACAACATATTCATAGTATATGCTTTTATTTTGGGGTTCTGTGTATTCGTGTTATTCATGTAGGCCAGAAACGCAGTAGCAACAGCTTGGAAAAAAGCAAGTGGGCTCTCTGTTCAAGAGCTGACCATTAATATTTTAGATAGTTGAACATTTTTCTGCTTTTAGACTCCGATGCAGCTGTTTGGGAAATATCCTTATGTGACTTACCTGTCTCAAACCAGTCATCCACATGAATCAGAATACCATCCAAACTGGAGGACAAAGGCACAGTCAGAAGTGTCTGTGATTTTAATGTAAAAGCAAAGAGTCCTGTTTACATCAATTTCATGAAATGCTCCCTTTGATGTTTTCAAGGAAGTAATCATTTGAGCTGCAATATATGGTATTTCTTTTATACAACGTAATCACTCTGGGTTTGTAGGTGTTATGTAATAATAGAGTAATTGCTCTATTGTGTCTCTCTGGATGTCTGTGGGCCTTGTTTGTGGAGAGCTGTGAGCAGTACGAGATGGCAGCACATCAGTCAGGCCTGTGTCACCTCCACATGATGCCCGCAGCCCGTTGTTGTCCCGCTCTGTTCAATGTACACCTTGTCCCAGGGAGAACACTGAAAAGTCCTGGGAACTGGGCATGAAAATGCAACACATCTGGGCAGCGTTCCAAACCAACCACCCCCAACCCCCCACTCCTGAAAGCACATATGGAGCATGAAGTCAAATGATGCATTCTTTGCAGCATATTTTTTCTGCAGCGTTTAGGGCTCTCTTGAATTTTGAGTCGACCCGTGGAACAGCTGATTTGGTCATTGCTTTGTCACTGGCACCATGCAGGTTTCTAGAAACACCTCTCCTTTTGTTGTGGCCCAACGGGTCTTACAGTCCGCTCATCAGCACACAAACTGCATCCAGATTTTTTTGTGTAAAACCAACCTCCTGTTGTTGTTCAATACTCGTGTCTTTTGTGCGAATGGCAGCAGTGAAATGTCACCAGGAAGACTATAGGACTGCCTTTAACCAGCAGCTCATGCACGTGGTGGAAACAAATTGGTCAGCCATTGTAATCTACAGCATGCAGCATAAGAATAGATAACTCGGCCTGTTTAATGTCTCATTTCTACAGTTAAGCCTGTGTTAACACAATCCGTTACCAGCATCAAATTAGAGCCAAAAAATCTCAGGATCAGGAAAGTGTTTTATCAAGTTCTCTCTGATTAAGTTGTGTAGAATTCTCAGCAAAACGTCTGAAATGTTTAAGTGCTTTATTCGATCCTTCTCTGGCTGCTGTGTTCTCGGGCACACACAGATGCAGAAGCTCGAAGGTCAACCCTCTCGGTTAAACTGTGATTTATCCTCTCACTCTAAAGGACAGCCTGTTGCACTCTCCATTTGTGTTTGTGTGCGTTTTCCCCTCTGAAAGCCACTGAAATATTAACGTGGACAACCATTATCGAAAAGAAACATACAGGCTGGTGTTGAAAGAGGCAGAGGTCACCTCAACACCGTGGCTTTTATCTTTCTACCAACATTCATTTTAACAATATTCAAATCTGTCTTGTGTAAATGTATATGAAACCCACCTCTAAATGTCTCTTCACATAATTCCTTTTATCTTATTATAGATATAAATCAACATTTGGATTGGAGCTAAAATGAGAAAAATTGTACTATCTGATTTATTCCAATAGTTACAAATTCAAACATTTAATCTAATCTCTTTAATTTAATGTTTTTACACATTTCCTGGCTTGACAACTCAGTTTTCGTTCAGACACATAGTTGGTGTCAATCTTATTACCTCAGCCTCTGACAGAAAGTGAACGTATTTTCCACAATAGTTGGGAATTAGTTTTTGAAATGTTCTCATTACGGTTGTATATTTTGTAGATTTCTTTGCCTTCTATAATGAGCTGGTTATGTGAATTCTGGTCAAATGTATCAAATCATCTTTGGTTATGGGACGTTATGGTTTGCATTTCTCAAATTTTCTGACATTTCTTTGAACAAATAATGAATTAATTAATTTGCGGATATGACATGTTTATTTGTAGCCTTACAACTAATCTAGTGTGGGTAACAATCCCTCTACTATGTTGTGCATAACATATTTGTTAAACCTTAAAATTGTCTTGACAAAACATCCTCATTTTACAAAAAACACCCCCAGTTTATGTGGAGAACGGAAACATGAGACTAATTTGATAATGGCAGTGGAATTTGGCTTCAGCTCCAGAAGTATGGAGACACATGTTCAATTGTTGTCTTTACGTTCTTGCTATTGTTTTGGTGAATCATACAAATCATATTAAATCTTGTATCTTTCCATCTCTGGTCTAGACAACAACCAGTCAGATGACATGCCAATCATCGCCGTGATGGTGGCCCTTTCCTCCCTGCTGGTCATCATCTTCATCATCATCATCCTCTACATGCTCAGGTGGGTGATGCACTCTCGATGGTCATTATACAAGATCTGCCAGAGACCTGTGGGGAGGGGCCTAAGGTGCTGCCGTTACCATGGCAAAGACTGATTGGCATTCTGCTGTGAGGCTGAAGCTGTTTGTTTGTGTGTGTGTGTGTGTGTGTGTGTGTGTGTGTGTGTGTGTGTGTGTGTGTGTGTGTGTGTGTGTGTGTGTGTGTGTGTGTGTGTGTGTGTGTGTGTGTGTGTGTGTGTGTGTGTGTGTGTGTGTGTGTGTGTGTGTGTGTGTGTGTGTGTGTGTGTGTGTGTGTGTGTGTGTGTGCGTGCGTGCGTGCGTGTGCGTGTGCGCGTGCGTGCGTGCGTGCGTGCGTGTAAGAGACATTTTGTGAATCTCTGTGTATTAATATGCACTTTGATCTTGATTGACAGGTTTAAGAAGTACAAGCAAGCAGGGAGCCATTCAAATTCCTTCAGACTGACCAATGGTAGATCGGATGATACAGGTAAACAAGTTAAATGTGCATTATTTTGTGTTTGTTTGTATGCTTTGTGTTTGTCAGCAGATGTGCTGCATCCTCACAGAACAGTAATTTATTTGTAATACGTTGGATCAGCAGATATAAACCTCAAGCCTGAGCAAACTTGTTTCTCCCCTTTATTTTCTGATAAGACTTGATTGATCTTGTTTTCCTAATGATAACATACCACTGGTTGACTGTTGGCAGGAAGCTTTTGTTCACTGTGATTACCTAACCAACGAGGCAGCAGTGTGCTTCCTCATGTTATAACGTTGACCCACATCGCCCTCTGGTGGTCATCTTTAAGAAGGACAGAGAAAGATGAAGCCTGTGTTCCCTGATGAGATATGGTTCCAGTTCCCATGTTCTTACCCCATCTCCTGTGTCTTCATCTCCTCCCGTTCCTTCCCTGCTCTCCTCACTCCTCCTCCTTCCTTCCTGTTGCCGGCTCAGAGCTCCAGACCGTTCCGCTATTGGCCCGTTCGCCCAGCACCAACAGGAAGTACCCACCGCTTCCTGTTGACAAGCTGGAGGAAGAAATGAACCGTCGCATGGCTGATGACAACAAACTCTTCAGGGAGGAGTTTAATGTACGGCACACTCAAGCACACACCCTCGGATACTGGACTGTAGCCCAAGATTCACTTGCACCCTAGAGAAGTGCTTCTGTACACCAGGGGCACCTGTATGTCAGGGGCATGAGAAAATATTATGAAGGTTATCTGATCCACACATTTTTGATTAGGATAAAATGAAACAATTACAAGACAAATGGCTAGTTAACAGAATAAAAAAAAATGAGAAATAATAAAGAGATTTTAAATAATGAGCTATTTTACAAATGTATAAACAGGTATAATAGTTAAAAGTAATGCACAAAAAGTTAAAATAGTTGGCTAAAAGTAATAAATTATTGAAATTATTAGGTACCTAAGTGAATAAATAAATAATAGAAATAGTTTGCTAAAAATTTAAATAATAAGCTAAGTTGAATGTATAAGTTATTGAAATAGTGTAAAAGGTTTTAAGTAAAACTTAATTAGCTAAAGATAAAGGATTTCTCATTTATATACCTATAAAGTCATGATTAAAAAGTTGAAATATATATATATATAAATAGATGAATGAATAGTTGAAATAGCCTGTTCATCATGGAGAACAGGTCAAGTGATTGATAGTGACCCAGTGAATGACTTATATGTGATAGATAGATAGATATGTGAATTTGGGGTGATTTGCATAAAATGATATGGTAAATAGACTATAAGTAGTGCGGTACAAGTCACAAGTCACTCATACACTGGAAAAGCCAGGGATCAAACTACAGACTCTTGGATAGTGGAGGACCCAGTCTACTTTCTGAGCCACAGATACCCATTTAAAAACACAGCAGACCAAAAGATGAGGCCAACAGACAAGGTTGTCTGCTGTTCTCCCTGGTGTCCTAATTTCTTTCTTTCTGTGTTTAGGCGCTGCCAGTCTGCCCCATTCAGGCCTCATGTGACGCTGCTTCCAAGGAAGAGAATAAAGAAAAGAACAGATACGTCAACATCCTGCCATGTGAGCAACAACACATTGACACTAACAGACATCAACAATCCAGAGATCGGGGTTACTGATATATATATGCTGCTAATTCCAGCTTTTACAGTAATACACAGTAAACATCAGATAGTAGACAGACAAAGCCAGTTGTGAGTTTTATAATATACCATGTGTAATGAAAATTCCTTTTTTTAAAGTGCTGCTCCACCTCCTCATTTCGATTTTCTCTCTCTGCCCCTCTCTCTCTCTCAGATGATCACTCGAGAGTGCATCTCTCATCCCTGGAGGGAGTCCCTGACTCTGACTTCATCAACGCCTCCTTTATTAATGTTAGTACAAGTGCAGCACATTTCCCACAAAAAGAAACAATACTGCTCTTAACACGGTAGACTCTTATTTCACATCATCCTGACTTCATCTCTCTTGTTTGTAGGGTTACCATGAGAAGAATAAGTTTATTGCAGCTCAAGGTAAGTGTGTGTGTGTGTGTGTGTGTGCGTGCGCGCGCTTGTCAGCAGTGGAGCAGAGAATACAATCCTACGTGGATCATTGAATATACAAACTACTTGGTTATTGTCTAAACACTTTTCATCCTGATTTGTTGATGTGTCTTGGGCACTCAGGGCCAAAGGAGGAGACGGTAAATGACTACTGGCGAATGATCTGGGAGCAGAACACAGCTACCATTGTAATGGTGACCAACCTTAAGGAGAGAAAGGAGGTAAGAGGAAGGCTAATGTTGATGTTTTGTTTTTTTCTATGCTGTTAACAACATCATTTGAGAGCTTTTAAGGACATCAGGGTTGCAGCAGAGCACAAAACTCATAGTTTGGATCAGATCATCGAGTTGAGTCACGGATTGGATCCTTTTTCGGATATTCTTCAACATAACAGAGAGAAAAAGATGACTCTGCTTTTTATCTATTCGACAACTTAAACAACAAGTATAAAAACAAGGTTAAATGTTTTGATAAAGAATGTTTTATTTATTTACTTTTATTATTTTACTTGAATTTTTGTGCAATTTGAACAATAGTAAATAAAACAACAGTCTTTGTTGTGATGTCCTCAATGTTTCCCATTAATTATCTGGCTGTAGCAGCCCACCATACTCTAATTTATCCCACCACAGTTTTAAACTTTTCATTATAACACAAGAGAGCTCTATTGATTCCTCTACAGAGCTGTTTGCCTCGTGCTTGCTCAGTCGCTCTGTCTCTCTCGCAAGCTCCCACTATCATCAATTAAGTTTTTACTATCCACACTGCTCTGTTGTGTGTGAGAAGGAACTACATGCATTTTAAGGTGCTCCCCTGAACTGCCCCAGAGTGAATCGAATTTGTGTAAAACACTCCTCCTATCTTCTGGTCTCGCCACAGATAAAATAGGTTGCGTTAAATGTGAGGCTATTAGGGATATCACGATACCAACAATTTTGTAGTCAATAACGATACCATGAAATTTCCACGATTCTCGATACCCAATTTGAATTAAAAAAGAAAAAGAAATGTCTATCAACATTTTAAAACAGAAAAGTGGGATGTAGGAAAATTAGGAGATTTCAGTTATCAATACAGCAGAGGCTGCCCACGCAGTGTACCAAGACACACACCGACATGCATATAGACTCAAATTACTCACCAGCAGCCACATGTGCTTTTCACGTGAACACACTACTGCTTGTCTCATGTAAAAACATCCCTGCTTTGATTTAACTGCATCTCTGGATTGTAATTTATGCAATAATACAAATGTCAGGAATAGTGTAATGTGTGTTAACATGCAATTAATCTGCAGCTGATATGCATTCTGAAGATTGGGGGTTGACCCATGTGACTCTAGGATCAACTGGGGCCTGTTACACCACTAAAGGACATGTGTTCTTAAGGTGTAGATTAAACACAAACAGCTGAGTTAGTTAAAGAGTGCCCTTTTTTCAACACCATGTATATCAGTCCAGGAGTCCAAGGGCAAGCACAACTTGTTTTGACTGTACTCACTGTTGTTGTTAATTTAGATAAACTCATTTGCACGTTTTAATCTCTGTTTTTCAGTGTAAGTGTGCTCAGTATTGGCCGGACCAGGGCTGTTGGACCTATGGGAATATCCGTGTATCTGTAGAAGACTCAATGGTTTTGGTGGACTACACCATCCGCAAGTTCTGCATCCAACAGGTACCCTGCTAACATTGTCACAGATGTATTTTTAAGCATTAGATTATGCCTGCAGGGAAAATCATTTCCAACTCTACCTTTGTTGTAGTGATAGGCTGCTCGGGACATAAATGAAATCCCTTGTGGCCTGGTCTATGACCTGGTGTGTTTGTGTTGCAGGTGGGAGATGTGTCTGGGAAGAAGCCCCAGAGGCTCGTCACCCAGTTCCATTTCACCAGCTGGCCAGACTTTGGGGTGCCCTTCACCCCCATTGGCATGCTGAAGTTCCTCAAGAAAGTCAAGAACTGCAACCCCCAGTACGCCGGGCCCATTGTGGTTCATTGTAGGTGAGTGGATCATATATTTGTACCTGTTAATCTTGCATCTTTGTCCGACTGCGACACATTATTTACAATAACTATTCCTCTGTCCTGTCAGTGCGGGTGTGGGGAGGACAGGTACCTTTATTGTGATCGATGCCATGTTGGACATGATGAACACTGAGAGGAAGGTGGACGTGTTTGGTTTCGTCACCAGGATCAGAGCCCAGCGCTGTCAGATGGTCCAGACTGATGTAAGTCCAATGTCGACACTCTCCACCTGGGACTCACTGCTGCAACTATATCACAATGAAACAAAGTTTTCATTGCAATGATTTTTTGGACTTCTCCCTCTCTCCCACAGATGCAGTATGTTTTCGTCTTCCAGGCAATGTTAGAGCATTACCTGTACGGAGACACCGAGCTGGAGGTTACGTCTCTGGAGTCCCACTTGGCCAAACTTTACACCCCCTCACCTGGAGCTGGCTGCAGTGGTCTGGAGGCTGAATTCAAGGTGTGTTTTGTTTGTATTCTTATTATCTGCAACTCCTCAGTCCTCATACCCCTGCATCATACCATTTCAGTCCAGTAGGATGTGTCACTGTTTTTGAAAAGTAGATTAATATTTAAACCATGTTACATCTAGAAACTGACATCCATCAAGATCCAGAACGACAAGATGAGGACAGGCAACTTGCCCGCCAACATGAAGAAGAACAGAGTCCTGCAGATCATTCCATGTGAGTGATGCAGATGTGGTCGGTGTCGTTGGTTTATACAGTGTTGTGCAGACAGTCACGTATGCCATGATGCACATAATGAAATTATAGACTTATAGTTCTTGTGTCTGCAAGCTTCCCTTCAGTCAAGGACATTGTGTCTCTTTGTTCCCGACAGATGAGTTCAACAGAGTGATCATTCCAGTCAAACGAGGCGAGGAGAGCACAGACTACGTCAATTCCTCCTTCATTGATGTGAGTGTAACAGCACCTGGATTAGAGTGGTTCGATTCAGTAAAGCAAGCAATCCATCAGATGTTGTAAGTCTTCCTCTCACTATTTATTTTGTCACATACAACCTCCGTCATCTTGGCACAGGGCTACCGTCAGAAGGACTCGTACATGGCGAGCCAGGGCCCCTTGCAGCACACCATGGAGGACTTCTGGAGGATGATCTGGGAGTGGAGAAGTTGTTCCATAGTCATGCTCACTGAGCTGGAGGAGAGAGGGCAGGTATGTGTGAGGCTCCAGGTTTAACTCGTGTTGTGGGGAAATCTATGTAACTCAGTTTACGAAGTCATATAATTACATTATTTTAATTAAATAAACTAACTTCCGGGCGTTGGGTAAATAGCCATGAGCACTTTTGGACTTGTTTTACGCGGGCAACAGTGATCTACTTTTCTTCATATCTTACAAAATGCAACACTGGCAAGACAGGTAGAGGGAGCTTCTCTGTCTCCAGTGCGTTTGTGACATTGAACATGAGTCACTGGGGAGAAAACTGTGGTCTAGTGGCAGAAACTTGGACTATGGGCAGAGAAGGTCTCTGGTTCGACTCCACGGAGAAACAACAAAAGACGAACCTGGATTGATCTGTCAAAAAATCCAAGAGGATTCTCCCTACCCTGTCTAGTGCTCCTGAGCAAGGCACCTTACTCCCCCAACATCTGCTCCCTGTGCGCCGTACATGGTCGCTCACTGCTCTGTGTTACCTGCAGCAGATGGGTCAAAAGCAGAGATTAAATTTCCCTACCTGCATGAGTGTGCCTTTGCATGTCTGTGCATGTGTTTGGGACAAATAAATGCATCTTAATCTTAAAACAGAAAGACAAACTTGTTGTTAATTCTTCAGATATCAATTATCAGATGTAGAGACCTCAACTTCTATGGAACTGGCTTTGTTGTAGAAACCACCGTGCAACAGGTCAACAGGACCAACATTAGGATACAGCCTCTCATGGCTATGGTCGTATACTCGGTACCCTGTAGTCCACTATTCAAATATGTGCTAGAGCCCTCTACTGGTCCTGGACTGCAATATCATCCAAAGAGTCTCTTCATGAGGCTTCACTAACATTTGGAAAGGAGTCAATATTTAATATGTATTAGTAGCAACCAACATGTTTAATGTGAT
The DNA here is from genome assembly GCF_949316205.1 of Platichthys flesus. Lineage (NCBI taxonomy): Eukaryota > Metazoa > Chordata > Actinopteri > Pleuronectiformes > Pleuronectidae > Platichthys > Platichthys flesus. The sequence continues at coordinate 10,247,964 of NC_084946.1, read as the reverse complement.
CTTCTTTGTTCATTTAATTTAAAATTTAATAAATTTCTCTTTTTAATGGTGATTCTAGAAATCTGGCAAACTTTCATACACATAATACACATAGTATACGTGTCAAGATTTCACTGAAATGTTCAGTTGTCATTATTTTACCACCTCCATCTCGTGTCCCACAGGAGAAGTGCGCTCAGTATTGGCCCAGTGATGGAGTAGTGGTCTATGGGGACATTTCCATCGAGCTGAAGAGGGAGGAGGAGAGCGAGAGCTACACGGTGCGTGAGCTCCTGGTCACCAACAACAGGGTAAGAAACGAGCAGACTCATAATACAGGTTCCATCACTAATACAGTTTTTTAAAGTGTAATTGAGGCTAGACTGATAATGTATCAACAATAAACTTTGGAGGGCTTACTATAAAACTCCATATTTCTAGGAGAACAAGGCTCGAGCGGTGCGTCAGTTCCATTTCCATGGCTGGCCAGAAGTGGGCATCCCCACTGACGGAAAAGGCATGATCAATATAATTGCTGCGGTGCAGAAGCAACAGCAGCAGTCTGGCAACCACCCCATCACTGTACACTGCAGGTAACAAACACAAACACACACATACACACATACACACACACACACACACACACACACACACACACACACAGCTTCACTGAGCAAGACACTGTTTTAAACTGTGTGAACCAATGTAAGAAATTGTTCTCGTCTTCCTTGTGACATTTTAACTGCCCCCTGTTGACCTGTTGCTATGACTATTTCCTAACATTTACGCTTACAACAAAACCGTTTGTGTGAGCGTGTTCATTTTGAATAAGGTTGCTGCACTGTGTGTATACTGAAGTTTACATTTTGTGTGTTTACAGTGCTGGTGCTGGCCGGACAGGGACTTTCTGTGCGTTGAGTACAGTCCTGGAGCGGGTGAAGGCAGAGGGCATCCTGGACGTCTTCCAGACAGTCAAGAGCCTCAGACTGCAGAGACCCCACATGGTGCAGACACTGGTGAGGACTCTGAATTTTTAATGTGTAAAATGAATTTAATAGTCTTCAAGTATTTCTTTAGGAAAATAAGAGTTTAATTGTATATGGGACAGATATTTAGTCTGAGTACAGGTTGGATTTAGAGTAGAGGTTTGGATCCCCCCTGTGGCGTCTAAATGTTTACAATACAACTATCTGTTCATGTTTTACTTTATATTCTAATGTATTTCTCTTGAAGTGTTAGACACTGTCATTGCCCATCGGTAAGCGAGCTACACCTGTCGTGTAGTGATTTTGCTCTAGCTGACGTTGCCGTTTCTCTCATCCCTCGCTCCTCAGGAGCAGTACGAATTCTGCTACAAAGTGGTCCAGGAGTATATCGATGCCTTCTCTGACTACGCAAACTTCAAGTAGGGACTTTCCTTGGAGGCTTAGAAGAATGGATCAGAACCGGCACCAGAACCTACAACCACCACATTACCAAGCAGAGAACTCCATTTTCCCATCTGATGGATTCAAAACAACGGGAAAAAAGCAGACTGATCACAACTTGATCTGATGATGGGATGAACTGCCCGGAGGAAAAGGGAACAGACATCTCGGCCCGGAGGACAGGGCAGTGCAGTCGGACAGAGAAATTAACTGAGATGCCTTCTTGAATATTTTGTAATATTGGTCTTGTCAATACAGCCCCTCCCCCCTATTTGCCTACCGCCCACTCTCCACCCCACCCCACCCCATATGTATATATCCTTACTGTGTTGCATCTTATTACTTTGGTTTCAGACACAGTTTTGAGTTTGGCTGCATTTTTGGGTGGCACCTGTAATGTATTTTATTGGTATATATATAAATATATATAAATATATATGAATATAAATTGGATGCTTTTGAGGCTAATGTAAAAAAATCCAGAGTCAAGGTAATGATGTTTGGATTGTGTCTTTATAGGGACTGAGACCTGAGACGTTTTTTGGCGTTGCCTGAGCCGCGCTGTAGCGACGTGTGTGGTAGACAAACTGTGGATTGTTTTCACTCCCACACAATCACTCACACACACTCACACACACATACAGACACAGTTGGAACCATTTTTCTTCACACACAGAATTCGATGCATCTACTCAACAAAAGCATTTTTCAGTCGACTTACAAGATGAGATCAGAATCTCTGTGGCGTAGCGCAAAGTCTCAGGTCGTCACACACACACACACACACTTGATACCAAGAGCATTCATATTTTCGGAGCTCTAGCATGTGTCTGTGTCTGTGTGTGTGTGTGTGTGTGTGTATGTGTGCGTTTGTTGGAGCTGAAGCATAAGTTGGCAGCAAGGACACTGTGTTTTAACATCACTGTCTTCTCTCCACTGAGTGCCAAAGTCTCTCACTCCCTTGGTTTTGCAGCTCTGGAGGCTTGAGAGACTTAACCAAACATTATAAGTGCATCCAACACATTCCTGGTCTGCAACAGGAAAGTATGAAATAACGGATCTGTTTGATTTTGCCCCGTTCAGTAAAGAAATATGAGTGAGAAGAATCGGTAAAACCTTTTAAACAAGTTTTATTTGACTTTAAGGTCTGTTACAGTATCAGCGGCGATGTTGTTCATGTTGACAAGCCAAACAGCACCGTCACAACTAAATCCACTATTGCATCACGGAAATCATCAAATCTTATATACCCGGCAAATTTCTTTTCCTTGTTTACAGACACATGTCAGTATTTCTTGTAGATCGCATTGATGCATTTCTTTTCTTTTTGGGCTTCCTTTAGGTCTGCCTGAATTAACTGTCTCTTCTTTTGTTTTATATATCGGCTTCACATCACTACGCTGTACCGATTTTCTTTTATTTCCCAACATGAACACTGATGCCGATGAATGTTTCCTTTTATTCAAATGCTGTTTCTAAGGTTCTCCTCAAAGATGGACGCGTTGTTACTTTGAATAGTGGAGGTGTGACATGTGACGTTTGCAATGATTCCTTTTTTTTAAATGCCTAGGCTCGAACTACAGCATTTTTTTTTCCTTCTAAATTGAGGCCATGCCCTTTATGATTGTATAATGAAAGATGAATGATGTCAGTCAAACGCAGGGCTTCAGGTCAGTCCTAATTTCCACTTGGTCAGCTCAGGAAATGACTGACACCAAGATTGTTTTTTTAAATCTACAAACTGAATAAATTGAGCCCGAGCTCATCTCCGAGGCTGACCGGCGGTCAAATGGTTTGATCCCTCGTCGCAGGAGTCTCCAGATATCACCCTCTCTCAGATTTTAATGCTGTGATTTTAAACCATTCTATTTCTTTTTAGGAGTTTTCAAGATATTTCATCTTTCTTACGTAGATTTGAACTGAAAATGGCCCCCGTTCTTGGAGAAACTTTACGTCACACTCACCCGCAAACAGTCTAAATTAAACTAACGCTCCCCGTTACTCATATTAAAAGGAGCACAATCAGATTTAATTTATTGAGAGTGGACGTCATGAAATGTACATGCTGAATTGATTGTCTGAACACACCTGCACTATTTTGCACCAAAAGCAAAGCCCTTAAATGTACAGAACCAAATGAGGTCAGAAAGCTCAGACAGAACATTTAGCCTTGATATTGAAACATGGGAAATCTATTTGAACTCTTGAACCTCTTTCAGGTCCCAGCGCCCCGGGTCGAGCCTCCTGCGAGGGCCCCTGCAGGGACGTCTAGTAGCAGATCATTCTAATTGACCAGTCACTGAAATTGTTGACTGTTTGTCCATCATCACCCTCATTTCAGGTCTTGGTTCATTCCAAAGCATCACAAGTGCCCGCACTATTAATTAGGTGCCGTTGTTCATCGTGTATTTTGTTTGTCACTTACTGCGTCTTTAAGAGGAGGGGATTGTTTGGCTGTTCGCTCTCTCTCTCTCTCTCTCTCTCTGTGCTTAAATTATATGGGTTTATTGTGTGTATTTGGATCATGTGGGCACCGTCTTTCTGTAGTTCAACAATAAGACAATTTGCCAACCTTAAAAAAAGTGCCTCACTGTAATTATATTCCAACGTTATCTACATTATGTAGTGGAACCATTGGGCTGTACTATCATTGCCTGTCGATCAATGGCAAACCTTTATGTTTGATAAGAGTCCAAACCAAAACTGGGTCAGTTAACCTTTTCTTTGACATTCCCTAGATTCCTTGATTGTCCAGATGAAACAAAAATTGAGGTCACTTTATTGAATATCAAACTTCTTGATTTAATGGCTTCATCTCATTCCATATCACTCGAACATCGGATCCACAATAAGTAATCAATTGTGGGTTCCCAAATGATGAACAACAAGTCAGTCGATTTCCCCCAAAAGCAAATGAAAGTAGCTGATTTGATGCATTTCACAGCCCTTTATTCCTGGAGCTTTGGCCCAGTGGAGCATGTTGAGTACCCTCGACAGGGAGTCCTGAGGAAGACGAGGCTCCAGCGTCCCTCTTCTTCTCTCCACCTTTATAAGCCCCTTGTCTTTACTCACCGCTCTCCTCTCATCGCTATATTTCCCTCTTTCACTTTGTCCCTGGACCATTCTTTCACAGTGGTCACTTCCCACTCCCTTTTGTATATAAAGTAAGGTTATTTATATTTCATTCCTGTCTGCTGCCTTGCTTCTTTTCCTTTCTTCCCTCCCTTCTTTTCTTTTTTAAGATGTATATTGAACTGTATTGGGACCATTTTGAAATGTATTAGAGATGTTTCGTTTTGGCCATTTTTATTTTGGTATAATTGTCTTAAGCAAATCCTTTTTTTTTTTTGCCTGTTTGTTTCTAGTGTTTTGTTATTCAACATTTGAATACATGTATATATAATTATATATATGATAAAATTATATATAATTATATAATGCCGAATGGCCTTTCTAAGCAAGATACTGTTCAAACCTAATAAAGTGCTTGAGATTTTAGTTTTCTTCTGCATTAATCATCTTTTAACACAAAGGTGCAGTTGTGTCATGTGTCAGTCGACTCTAACGTAATCATGGGTTGTGCCGATGCTCATTACGTCTCAATGATGAGTAATGGTGCAAGGGTGCAATATAATTGCAGATCGTTCATGGAGCTTATGGATCAGTAGCCTGTCCTATTGAGTGTTGCTCCTGAAGGGTCTTCAATCAGCCCTAACCCCTCACCCCTAATTAAATGCTAATGTGCTTTTTGCACCAATCAATGATTAATCTGGTGAATCGTTGGAGAATAAAGTGAACGAACCAGTGAACATTGATACTCGGAAAACATGTCAGTACACATGATGTTTATATTTATTTCACCGTGTCACTACTGACTGGATCTGGTGCTTCTCAGTGTTACAGTTTCTACAGTCGCTGTAACAGTTGAGCCTCTCGGTTGAGCAGTGGTCCACTAATCATTGATTATAGATGGAAAGATATTAGTACAATATAAGAAATGCAAGGAATTCTACTTGGACTATGTACAGTGCGTTCACTGTATGACAATGTGAGCAGGACCACATTGAGCTAATCACGAAGGGGTTTAATGCTGCGATCACCAGTAAGTGATTGGCAGGTGCTAATTGGAATTACAAACACACTAGTTAAATAAATGATGTCAAGGCTTTAGAGTATCTACAACATGCGAATACACGAACAGCTTTGTCAACTTCAACTTCTCTTTAAGATTAGATCAACCTTATTGATCCCACGCTGGGGAAAGTCACTCGTTACAGCAGATGTAGTCTGAATGAGTTAACAAAAGACATTAAAGTATAAATAGAATAAAAAAATAATTTCTTAAAATGAAAAACAGATTATGTACATAATTATACACCTTTCACTACAGATGGAAATATTTGTAGATTAATGAACCTAATTAAAGTGCATTGGCATAAGGACAACAACAACAGAAGGAACTTACGACAGTACTAAGTATTTCCATTTCATTAAATCCCCAACATTAATGCATTGTTTGGGGAATATTGTACTTTTTGCTATACTCCATTGATCTGAAAGGTTTGGTGATAGTTACTTTGCAGATTATGATTTAACACACAAAAATATACCTATTTATAACATATGATGCACTGCTATAAATTAAACTACCCAAATGTCCACCATTACCAACAATTATAATGCTACAGATACAACGGTATTAAGAGTAATGACCAAATAACAAAACCTATCAAACCACAACACTCAAATGAGACACTTTTTTCTTTACTCATCTACTAAAAATATTTACATAATTTTTCTCATTATATTTTCAATGCAGGAACTCTCTCTTAATCCCATTACAAATCACTATTACTACTTTTAGTAAAGCAAATGATCCAAAGACTTATTCCTTCACCGCCTGCTGTCACCTTAAAGCTATAGTTGTAATATTGTAGCTATAATAACGCTAAAATAAAGGGATTCTAAAAATCCCTTGAAGTAAATCAAACCACATCAGCTGCTCCAACTGGAGCAATGCAATATAGCCACACGTGTCCAGCTGCCATGACAACACTGACAGGTACGTCTGAGAGCAGGGATCACGTCTCCTTGGAGACACATCTTAGAGTCATCTTCCTTCGGACCAATCCAACGCCTGAGCTGGCAGATCAACTGAATCAACAGCCACGTGTCACCCTGTCAGTCACTTCCTGCATCTAAAACTCTGTAAACATGCCTCCTCTAATTGGGAGAGTCGTCATGAATCCACGCTGATGGCCCTGACTGAGAGGTCAGCGGGGTCACAGAGAGGACGTGTGCGATGGTTCCTGTGGGTCGAAACAGGAAGGGGAATAGAGGAAATAGGATCAATGCTGTCGTTTGTTTTGAGAAATTTATCTAATTGCTCTCATTCAAACTTATTTGTCAACCAAGGCCACGTCTATAGAGGCTGAAAGTTCAGAGTTTTTTCTGAATCATTTCTGAGACCCTCTCCTGGGTTTAAATAATCCTGGACGTCACCATGTTAGTTCATCTGCTGACCCACATCTGTTATTCAGCCGGAGTGACAGTGTTTGAAGGTGCACATCAGTGATGCACGTGAGCAGGTGAGCATCCCAGGGGCCTCAGTGGTGTTTGCAGGTGCTAATTGGAATTTGGCCAGGTCTTCTGTGTGTCCTGTCCCCAGCGTGTGGCTCATTTCACCACCGGGAACAGAGGGGTCACAGGTGTCAGTGATGGGCGGGACACGTACGGAGTGACAGCAGAGATGTGTGTTGGGTGGGGGGGCTTTTCGACTGGTACATATAGTGAGGGGCGAAGAGATGCCTTACAGAATTACACCTGTGAACCCGTGAGACATCTCCCGCCGTTGACTGACTGCAGGACGAGCAGAGGGAGCCTCTGGAGGGACGTCAAGGACAGACTGTGGTGATAAAGTTGTGAGAGTTGGCGCTGAGGTAAGGACACTCTACTCTCACCTCTGTGTAACTCTACTGTTCTGTCAAAGCCAAATGAGAATTAGAATTATTGTCACAGTGAAAATTGGTGGAGACCCATTAAGTCTATCTTTATTTTTACCAGGATATACAATAAACTGACTTCAGGTTTGTTCATAACACGATTGTTAAATTAAGTTCATAAAAGTTTGCAAAACTGCAGTGAAATATCACAACTTTTACAAAACAGTATTTAAACGTATTACTTGTCTTGATATCATCTCAAAATACATAACAGCTCCCTGGTAACAACCCCCTCCGGTAAAGTCGATTGTGTTGAGCATTTATCGCACTGTTGTGGGTATTTAAACATTATGGACTATATTAAGACTTAAGCTTTCCATGTTAAAACTAGACTCCAGAGGGTCAGGCCTCTGAACGTGTGTGTTTACCCACAGGTAGAATTATCATGTGTGCATCTCGGTTGGTTCTGCTGCTTGGGCTGCTTCTCTGTGTGGGGGCTCATCTGTCCAGCGGCCAGCACTGGTCCCATGGTTGGTACCCAGGAGGCAAGAGGGAGCTGGACTCGTTTGGCACATCAGAGGTCAGGACCACTGTTTCTGTGTGTTAGTGCGTGTGTTTGCGTGTGTGTTTGTGTGTGTGTGTGTGTGTGTGTGTGTGTGTCTGGGCAGCCTCTCTTTGGTTGAGTATTTTTCTAGTGAGGATGACTAAACTCTTCACCTCGTTTGTCCCCCCCCCCCACCCCCCAGATTTCAGAGGAGATAAAGCTGTGTGAGGCCGGGGAATGCAGCTACTTGAGACCCCAGAGGAGAAACATTCTCAGGAACATTCTTGTAAGTGAAGTAACCACTAACCCTAATGTCCTACTGTTATCACAGGAACTTCATAAAGGTAACCCTTTGTAGAGAGAATCAACAGTGTGTAAGATTAAGGGAAAAGGGATCTATTGGCAGTACTCATACTCATACTCATACTCATACTCATCATTAAAAATGTGTAAATTATACAAATGTTGTTTTCTTTATCCTGGAAAGGGCCCTTTATATTTTGAAACTTTAATATTACCTTATTTACATCTGGGGCGAGTCCTCTCTACAGAAGCCGCCATGTTTTTTACAGAGGTCCAAACTGGACAAACTTAAACATCGTTTGAGTTGTTATGAAAATTTAAGCCTGACACAGGTTCTCTGTCATGTTTGGAAGGGGAGTGAGGTGAGGAGTATTCAGTTGCAACATGCAACTTCACCAATAGATACCACTAAAGTATATACACTGAACCTTTAATGTCTCATCCAGCAAATATAAATCCACTATGAATACTGAGACTCAGATTATCCTTCTGAGAGATGTTTTAAAGTCATTTTAAAAATATGATCTGAAGAACTGAAGATATAATGTTATGTTTCCCTCACATATGCGAAGCACAGGGCGTATCCCTCTGACACTCAGTTACCTCCAATAGGATTTGATGATCAGCCTCTCACTCGATAGGCAACAGAGAAATGTTCTCATGAAACATTGTCTATGAATTTGAAAGACTGGCGCTCAACATTAGGCCTGTTAAAAGAAGTTAAGATTCACTAGTTACTGTACATTTTTCGTCAACTTTGCTCAAGTAAATCGATTTTCTTATATAAAGGTCAAATACGTGAACAGTAATAAAGCAAATGCAGTTTCGTTTCACATGAAATATTGACAATAAAATCTTCATTAAAGTTACACGAGGTAGGATGAACACAAATTCTTCTAACTTAACTCTGCACCATAGAATGTTTGTAAAAAGCTCTGCACACAAACAATACAAAGTGACATTAGGGTTAGGATTAGGGGGACCCATTAATGACATGGAATAAATCTGAATTAGCTTCAGAGCGTTAACACAGACCAAGCAATCAGCCCATTCCAAACAGATTGGGCACTCCACTAGTTAGACACCAACAGTTTGGGTAATTTGTGTGAAAGTCAGAATTATGGTACAGGCTACGCACTAAGTTCTTGGTCAGAGGCTTAGGCAGAAGATAAATATATCAGTTTAAAATCAACATTTGTAATAAATAATATGTGTTCCAATCATTTAATTGATACCGGCCTTATCTCTGCCCTTTAGATGTAAAGTTTAAGCGAGCATGATAGTTAGTTTAGCCTAAAGACTAAAATCGATCAAACATTCAGTATGTAAGCTGTTAAGTGTTTTTCCCAAAGTGATGAATGATTCCTTGAAGGTGCTGAGTCATGACATGATTCCTCACACTCACAAAAGGATCTACTGAGAACACACCTGCATGTGTCTTCCTAACCTGTCGCGTGTCTCACCTCAAATTTCTCTCTCCACAGTTGGATGCTTTGGCCAGAGAGCTCCAGAAGAGAAAGTGACAGTTTCCCACAATGCACTGCTTTTCTACCTGGTGACCTCTTCATCAGTGTATTTGTCTTTTTGTGAAACTTTAGGTTGATCCTCTGATCTTGTATATTTATCAGTAAATTTGTTTTCCCACAATAAAACGTTTATTTTGATATTAACTTCTTGTCGTATTTGGTGGTCATTGTATCTGTGAGTAACTATTTATCTTTTGTCTCATTCGAATATAATGACATTTGATGTTGTTTTGGTTGTGACAGCTCAAGGTCTGAATTAGTAGGTCTTTATGTTTTACGGCTACTGATACAATAAAAGTGCATCCAGTTCATTTGATATCCACTGAATATATATCAAAAATGTACAACCAGTGAAAAAAAAGTTTACTCTACGTTCAGATTTCTTTGTTTATTTGCACATATTACATGGCTTTACTTAAATGAATGGATTTACTATTTGGTCAGCCATTAGCCGACTGGCACTTAATTGACACTAAATCAAGCCCATCTACGTCAGACAACTCCAGGCATGAGTCAAACAGAAACTTCCATGGCAACCACCACATAAGAAACCTGAAAAATGCTCACAATGACCAACATAACATTACATTTAATTTAGCTGACGCTTTTATCCAAAGCAACTTACAATAAGTGCATTCAACCCTGAGGGTACAAACCCAGGACAACAAGAATCAAGAAAGTACAATTTCTTCAAACATAAAGCAAAACTACAAAGTGCTATAAGTAAGCTCCATTTAAGTATTACTTAATTGTTTGTTACAAACATTTTTGGTATTTTTTTTTATTCAAGGTATTGAAGGTTGGCCGAAGCAGAATGGCCGATTGGCCGATTGAACGTTTGGCCGAAGCTGAGCGGAGTGAACAGACTGAGGTGTAACGTTTAACCATGTTCAAACTAAAGATTGAATTCACTGAACAAATTTGTCGGAATAGAATGCACAACGTAAATGTCATCGAAATCCAATTTAATTCAGACAATGTATTAAAACCTTTAATTTTCCATGAGGACTAAAGGGATCTCTGGCATATTGCTTGAGCATGTTGCTGCAGAGGTTTCCGCAGGCAGACTGATCATTTGTGTGCTTGACAATTTTGAAGATAATGCAAACAAAAGTTTTTGAATGATATTAGAATACATTGCTGAAAATATGCCTGATAACAGACCCTCTGCACCTACTGGACTTCATGAACTGGATCTGTGAATTAATGGGTAATAACAACCTGCTGAAGCTACTTGTAAGTTTATTTAAGGCCACTTACACCTTTGTATGAGACAGATGTATCTTGACAACACGTATTTAATGGCCTGTTAAAGTGTGTGTGTGTGTGGGGGGGGGGCAAAATGTCGAGCTCTTCCCCTTTGCCCATCGGAAAATGGCTCAGAGCTTAAACTATTCGATTTTCTTCACTCAGTGTATTGCTGTTACATTACATGTGCTGTTGCCATGGAAACCCTCTGGAATGGGACCATCCTAAATAGGTCAGGGGATTCCCAGTCCTATTCCAGGCAGGTATGCTCCGAACTGACTCATGGGATGACATCAGGATTTAAAGTCACCATTATGACACTGTGGGTCAGTGGGTTAACCTCTCACATGTGTGAAATAGTCCTTGTTGGCCATTTCATTTGGTTATTCATGCATACGTGCATTGTTTTCTCTGGTGGCCAAAGTAGTGTGTCTCATAACCTGGTACAATTCTGCCCTCAGTTTGGCTTCTCAGGCACCCCCCCACCCCCCCCTGCAAATAAACCTGGCTTTGTTCCTCTATGGTTACTCTCATACATTATAAATACATCCAATCCATACAGCTAAACATCCACCATCTTAGCAGACGAATTTACATGGAAACATGGGTTGTGTGAGTGTTTAATGCGTTGTCATGCTGTTCTGTGCATTAGGGCAACAATACGTGATTCATTTCAATTTGGTTAAACACTGTTTGAACCATAGACCATATATGCATATACACAAGACAACAACAAGGTATCTTTTTTTTGTAGGTTTGAAGCAGGAGTAACCATTTACTTCAGTTGTATTGGATTTGGCTGCAACGCTGCTCATCCCTGAAACTCCAAAAGTGTTTTGTGGACTCAAACACTTCACCCACCCATACTGGCATACTGGTGAGTAGGTAATGAGGGAATTTCCATTTTTGGGTGAACTGTCCCTGTGAAGCGGTTAATCTGGGAGCCTGACAGGCCGCACTGAGGGAGGCACAGCTCCCAGTGGCCTCGGCCCATGGCAGCGTACTATCTGAGTTGACTATATATGGGCAAAGCCAGGCTGAGTGAGCGCTGCAGCCGCTTCCGTGTTTGTGTGATCGTGGAGTGCACAGCCGGGGAGCCTCACTGTCTCCACTCTTTCATTCATTAGGAAGTGTCACGTAGCGCGAGAGCCCAGCAGAAATAAAAAATGCCGTCTGAACCGAGTAAGTCCCTCTTCTCTTCTCTAACGCCGAGAGGCATCTCTCATTCAGGGCGACGCCGCTCGACTCACCGACCTACTCCGCCAGGTAGCTCCGCAGCTAGCCAGTTAGCTAGCCTCGCCCATAGAGAGCTGCACGACTTTTGACACTTCATCTCCCGAGTGAGAGACGCACGACCTCACAACACCAGCGAGAAAAGCCGACTTATCAATGTTCACACGCTTGGTAGTGAAGATACAGCGACTCTTCTTTACAGCGCTGCCACCGACTGTTCCTGTCAGTTAGCATTAGCCCGTCGAGCTAACGTCAGACAGAGGAAATAGTTGTTCCCGCATCGCATTGTTGTGACATGTCCAGACAGTGAGGAAGCGCCGCCGGGCAAGTAGCTGACAGAGCTGAAGCACTTTTAAAGAGCGGATTTCTCAGGAATAAAACTGATTTATATCAATTTATAATGCTAACATCATTATATCACATTCGGCTTTATGATTCAATCTGTCCAAATGCTTAAGAAAAAAAATTTATGCACAATGTATTCAAAAATAAGATAGTTATGTAACTTTTGCTTGTTAAATATTTTTTATCGAATGAGCTCAAACAAACTCAAATGGTCAGTAATAAAAAGGACAGTTTAACACAACCATTAAGAACAATCATGTTGCCAAAGAAGGAATTTCGAATCCGAAATAATATATATATACACACAGTTTTTAATTAGTTTTACAAGATACAATCAAATAAGATTAAAGAGTAAAGTAAAAGTTTATTGATGTAGCATGTTAAAAAAAGAAATGAAACACTATTGACCAAAGGGTTTGACACAAAGAATATAAATATATGCTTAAATCCGAAGTTCAAATTTTGTATAGAAAAATTATGTGGAATAAAATATTCACTGTAACAGACGAAATCCAGGTCTTAAACACAACTCAAGCCTGGAAGAAGTGGATCCTCAACAGTGATTTCAAAGATCTGCAAATATCTTAATGATATTCAGTTTTTTGTGATGCAGAGGCGGAACCATCTGTGAACAATCTCATTTTGGACAGAAATAAACATCTCATGGGCACTGCTACGATGCCTCACACCTTTAACCAATAAGAACAGACCTGGCCAAATATCTGGAAATGTCAGTGACATCAAGTCACCAGATTGACTAATGATGAATTAAGCAGCACTGTGTACCTCTGCATACACTTATATCTGAAACACTGTTTTTCTATGCAGAGCAAGCTGCAGGTTCCAAGGTGCATATCGTCTTTATTATATACCGTGAGGTTGTTTCTGTCTGCAAAAAGATCTGTTCAGGTTTATACTGTAGGGTTCCTCAGTGTTTGCTCCTTTTGAGCTGTATTCATCTCAATAATTCACATTAACTGTGATCTCATGTCATTTCTCCTCTTTCAGAACATGTATTTGCCAGTCTCCCACAGATGGAGAGGGGAGTGGCAAAAGTGATTGGCGGCGATCCCAAAGGCAAAAACTTCCTGTATACCAACGGGAAGTGTGTCATCATCAGGAACATTGAGGTAATCATCATTTTTTTGAAAGCAGAACTGTATAAATTGTGTTCCCACCGAACTAAACTAAAAGTTGGAACTTCACTGAGCTCCTGGTCCACACCCAGCAGCTGTGTAAGGTGTGCTCTGGATGCCGTCCAAACTATGGGTCACCTCTGGTTAACACTGCTAGATTGCACTGGGTGACATTTTTTTCTAGTTTAATTTAGCACACACAATGGCACATGCTGCTTAATATGTACCGGGATATGTGTGAAAACATAAGAAGTTATAATGTAATAATATAATAAGTAAATCATTTTTTTATTTGAAAATGGCACTTATTCTTTTGTCTCATGGTCTCTTATCAGCTGTTTCAGGATTATACTGTGTTTAAATCTGCATTCAGTTATAACTGAAATGGTTGCAGACAAAGAATGATTAAGCGTGGGTACAATTTAGAACTTCTCCAAATTTAACCTTTTATGTGTGGAAATAATCTTCTGCTAGAGGAGTCCTTCCTGCTGCTGTAGGTTTTTATATTATAATTTATTTTATTTGCTAGGGCTGTAACGATTTTCAAACAAAAACTGAAACCGCGGTCCAGACGTCCACAGTTTCAGTTTGCAATACACAAAGACAGAAATGCAACACGAGTCCCTGCAGGTACAGCCTGTTGTGTGGGTCTCCAATCACACTCAAATCCAATCACAACCCTGGGACCACAACCTGCCTAATCGGAACCAATACAGAAGTGACTAGTATTTTCAGACCAATGAGTGGAGGTCAGAGAGGATCGTTTACAAAAGTCCGTTTTAGGGTTTGCATGTTGTCACAGCTCTGGATAAGATGCCTCTTCTCTAAACTCCGAGTTAGGAGGAAATCATCTGGGGTAATTGTTTATTTCCTGTGATTTCCCTTGAGCTGCCGGCCATCTTATGCCCGACTGGCTGACCGACTTGACCCTCGACGGTACCGTGAGTGCCCTGAACATATTGTATCTAGGAGCGCTGTTGTTATTGGAGCGTCACGGATGCTTCTCTTTCTGTTTATTTTCCAGAGGTATTGGCTTATGGAGATCTGCAGTTACTAATCATAATAATATTAGCGTGCATTTATATAGCGTCTTTCAAGAGAACCCTTGAGCAATTGGCACAAAAAAGGATAGAAATAAACAGCACTAATAGCAGGGCGGAGTGTTGACTAAGGTCAAAGGCCTTATTGAACAGGTGGTGCTTGAGGAGTTTTTTGAAGCTGTCCACAGATCCAGCGTTGCATGTTTCGGCAGGGAGAGAGTTCCAGAGGGTGGATGCGGCGACACAGAACGCTCTGACTGCAAAGGTTCGCAGTTTGGTGTTAGGGATAGAGAGCAAACCTGAATTTGAGGACTGCATCCTTCTGAGTGGAGTGTAGGGATGGAGGAGGTCAGTTAAATATAGTGGGGATAGGGCACGGAGGGATTTGTAGGTGAGAAGGAGGAGTCTGTGATTAAGTCAGACCTTTATCTGGAGCCAGTGGAGGTGAATGAGGGTCAGGGTGATGTGCTGGAACAGCTTCTTTTTCATTGCATCGGTTTTTCGTTGTTGGAATTGGATTGAACTGAACTGTGTTGGACTTGTGGGGGAGACTGAAACTTTTCTTTAACAAAACAATCAGCACAATGGTTTGCAAAATGGAGCCCAGCCTCCACCAGTTATTACACATAAGGGTCAAGTCAGGGTGTGAACACTGTAAAGATTTGTGTTGAACTTCGATGCTTATGCTCATGTCCATTTCATTCTCTTTTTATTAAGCAAACAAATTACATTACATTACATTTAGGGGTTCAGTATCTTGCCAAGGACACTTAGGCATGCAGATGGGATAGAGTGGGATTCGAACCGGCAACCTTCTTGTTGCAGAGCACCCGCTCTATCCCCTAGGCCACGCTCTCCCCTAAATAAAACATATATATATATAGAGAAATAATAGGATCAAAGTTAGAATTTGGAAAATAAAGCAAAGACACATGTCTAAACCATTTGTCAGGCAGACGTGCTGATCTGTCACTTCCCCTGTGTTTCATAGAACCCGGCTATCGCAGACATTTACACTGAACACGCCCACCAAGTGACTGTTGCCAAGTATGCCCCCAGTGGATTCTACATTGCTTCTGGAGGTAAACAACCCCGATGTGAACTTGTTTCAACAAACGTCTATCTAAACTGACCACAGTTATGTGGAATCAAAATAACTGTATATAAATCCTTCAGATGCATGCGGAAAGATCCGTATCTGGGACACCACTCAGAAGGAGCACCTGCTCAAGTATGAGTACACGCCCCTTTCAGGCATGGTCAAGGACATCGCCTGGACAGAAGACAGCAAGAGGATGGCAGTGGTCGGTGATGGACGAGAGAAGTGAGTATCAGGGCCAAGAAAAGATGTCTACTCATCATCAAGATATGAAAGCACTTCATTATACGCTGACCACAATGACTCAGTCTCAAGTTCCTCCCCACACACACTGATTAATGTGCACTAGACACAAAACCAGTGTTTGCTTTAAATATAGTGTCCTCCCAAGTCATCTTTTTGTATTGAAATTGTATTATAATTTACTTGGGAATTAATCTAGAAATAAATTCTAGACTTTTTGTAGGTACACCTCAAAATGTTGTGTTCATATTTGTTTGTATTTCATCCTAGGAGACTTGTTTTTTACTTTGAAACTTTGAGACCTGGAGCAACTGAATGTGTTGTTCATCTCTTCCTGCAGGTTTGGGGCGGTGTTCCTCTGGGACTCTGGCTCCTCAGTGGGGGAAATTTCCGGCCACTGCAAATTAATCAACAGTGTCGACATCAGGCAGAAACGCCCTTACCGCCTCGTCGCTGGCAGTGATGACACCTGTGCGTCCTTCTCCGAGGGGCCTCCATTCAAGTTCAAGTTCACATTACGTGTAAGTTTAGTTTCTCTTTCTTTACCTCACGGCATTGGAGCAGCATTTTGAAAGTATTTTTTCAGTTTAATTAAAGCTAAAGCCAAGATGCTTTTGCTGGACCTGCTTCTAACCAGTGAGGTCAAACTCAACACACCAACCAAAGGCTAATTGTCAGCTTCTATTTGTGGTATTAATGTCAGTAACAAAATATTATCTCTAGTTAAATGTAGCCATGACATCAGACTGAGAGTTTTCTCCTTGTGAATTTGAACTTCACGCTCGGGTGGTTTTTGACACTGTTGCCTTGTTTGGCTGTCTCCACATTACATAACCGACTTCCCCCGTAAATTCTTGGAGAATAGTTGTCATTTTCCCAGAACCAGGGCTATTTATCTCAAGAAACGTTTTCTACATTTTTGAGTACCAAACTTTTATATTTTCGCCTTTACCTAAAGATCCATTAGGTCAGGTTTTAGAATTCAATCTGCTATTATTATATTTAGCGTAGTAGAGAAAAGTGCTTTCTGTAACACTGGTTGTGCTGGTTGCATGTCATACAGTAGAAATGCCGTTGTAGCGGAAAAGGCTAAATTATGTGCTTTGGATTTATGTTTTTGATTAAATCACAGCTTCCATTTTATTTTGTGTCATCAGTTAGTTTTGCAGCTTTAGAAGCAAAGCAGCACACTTGCTCCTTTTTAGAGACATGACCTGTGTGTTGCTGCACATTAACTTGCTGGTCCTACACAGTTCCGTAGAGTACAATATATGCAGGAGAGAGAGAAAATACAAGATATATAATTATTTTTAATCGTCAGCAGCATTTAAAACATTTTGGCTGCAGCAGGTATATGCAAACCTTGTAAACATTTATATTGAATGGTTCTGGGAATGTTGGCGCTATTCTTTCAATGTGCACAGCAATGATTTTTGCAAAAATATCTATTTATATATAGTTTTTGTAAATAAACATTAGCCTTGATCAGCCATGACCGTCTAATATCCGGAAGGTCTGTCATGAGGATGAAAATGATGCATTTCATTCCCTTTGCCAATTGGAACTACCTGTTATGTCTTTGTATAAGGGCCTGAAAGTATAACTGAAACAACAATGTTTCTTTAATAATTATTTTTCATCCCCCTCCCCCTTGTTATTGCTATAGGAACACAGCCAGTTTGTCAACTGTGTCCGCTTCTCTCCGGATGGAGATCGTTTCGTCACAGCTGGCGCTGACGGCCAGGTGAGTGTTAGTTTGTTGAGTGTGTGAACCAATGAAAATGTAGAAGTGAGATTTACTAAATAAAGTAACTATCACTGTGATATTTACTAAAGTAACACAAATAATGACGTCTCATCCCAACGATCAGGCTATAGAAAATATAAAAACTACAATTCTCAAAAAATTATGTTTGTTCTCTGTATTTCAGATTTTCATGTATGATGGAAAGACTGGTGAGGCTCTCGGCTCACTGGGTGGAGAGAAGGCTCACAATGGAGGAATCTATGCTGTAAGTGGAGTCTCTTATGGAGTACATGTACATTCAGTATATACAGTAATTTGCCAGTCTTATGTCTTATATGGTTAATCTAAACAAACAAATCCAGTCTGTAGTGTTTCCTACAGAATTAAATGATATTATTTTCTAATATGCAGTGGCAGGGTTTTGGGGGGGGTGACAGACTTGGGTCTGTAGGGATTTATTATTTTGATTTGGACCCAGTCCTGTCACATGCACACAAAATGTAATCATACCCTGAACGACAGGTACACAGGAAGTGAAGGTGTTATGTTGAGTTTGGTCGATAAAAGATCATTAATACTTTTAGCACTGATGCAGCAGGATCCGCCCTGTTTTCCCAATGACCTCTCTGATAAATGAATTCTCTGAAATCCGTCTCCTTCTCTCCTCAACTTGCTTATTCTCGTCCAGTAATTCCTTATGGCAATTGGTGCTTCTGTTGTCAAGTGAACACTTATAGGGCACTTTGACAGTAAATTTGCAACTTATATTTTGTCACATGCATATTAATATCATGATGTTAACTTTTTACACCCTTTTTAAATTACCTGCTTCAGGTCAGCTGGAGTCCTGACAGTTCCCAACTGATCTCTGCCTCAGGGGACAAGACCGTGAAGCTCTGGGATGTTGGTGCAAAAACGGCTGTCACCACCTTCAACCTGGGCAACGATGTGACAGACCAGCAGCTGGGCTGCCTGTGGCAGAATAACCACCTCCTCAGCATCTCTCTGGCAGGATACATCAACTATCTGGACAAGAACAACCCAAACCGGCCTATACGCACCGTGAAGGTCAGATATTCACATTCTCAAGGTTGCGTGTTATGAATATTATCAGTAGAGTTCAGATTCCGCTAAATCTTTAAATCCAAGAGTTGCTGTGGGAAGAAAAGGAGCTGCTCAACTTTTGATTTGTTGAAACACTGTGGAAATGATCTGTGAAATGTAAATCAGCATGTTCAAATAATCACTGTTATTATTTACCCTCATAAATAAATCCTGACATGAACTTGTTCATCCAACAGGGACACAGCAAATCCATCCAGTGTCTGACAGTTCACAAAACCGACGGGAAATCGCACATCTACTCGGGGAGTCATGATGGACACATCAATATCCTTCCAGTGATTAAGTTGCTGCCAGTCATTTTTTTTAGCATTGTATAGCTAAAAGAGTATAGTCAGGTGTTTTTAACAGTCATACCCACCAGACACAAACAATGCGTAAAGGTACGTTTTTCTCAGTAAACCAGCCCACATGTGTAGATCAATATAATTCATCATAAATGATGGTCTGGGTGCAGAGATGTGCCATAGATGCTCCAGACCAGCACCAGCACAAAAATATAGGTATATTTAACTAACACCCCAAATGTGTTGATGTGAAAAAAAATGAGACATTCTAACAAATCTTTTCTCTTCACCTGCTCTAAACTTAATACAAGTTTGAAACAACAATGTTTCTTAAAATCCATGCAGCGCAAAGGCAGCAGGACACATGAGCACTGATTAATCTGCAATATACTTCAGCTCATTACCCTCTTTGACTATTGCATCTAAATCACTGGATTCTTGCAGGTTGTACAAATGACTCAACTCAAAGTATTTCATTAGTATCACCCCCTTCAGTTTCATCCACAAACAACAAGCTAAAAAAATGTGCATCACTCAGATGAATAGTAGGTGTGGTTGCCTCTGTGGTACAGTCAGTAACAATGCTTTTCAGTAGAAATGTCCCTGGAAATCAAATATCCACATCTAGAATGACTGTTGTCCTTAACATCGACCTCACATTACTGGGATGCAGACACTGGAGAGAACGACTGCATGTCAGGGAAGGGCCACAGCAACCAGGTGAGCAAGATGGTGACCAACGATGCCGGCGAGCTGGTGACGTGCAGCATGGACGACACGCTGCGCTACACCAACATCAACAAGAAGGAGTACAGGTGTGTGATTTGTCTCGTAACAATGGATCAGACGTCAGTCTGGATAAAGCAGTTATCCAGTAGAGAGGACTTTCAAGTTAAAGCTTTGTTTCGTCTGTTGATAATGGATTCGCCTTCACTTAATAATTGGCCATGTAGAAAACCATGGACTAAATTCATGTAGTCATTTTTTTTCATGAAAATGCAGATCTAAAAAAAAAAAGTCTCTTCCTTGGTGGAAGCAACATAATTTTTAGACCTGCATCATAGTGAAGGCTAGCGTTGTTGCATTGATGTTGGATTGGAATGAGAAATACAAGTTTTCAGATGAATTCATAAAATTCCCAATGATGTGGTAAGAATAAGCACTGGAATGACCTCATTATTACATGGTGGCCTCTGAAGTCTTAAGTGTCACTTCAAGTTAATGGTATCATTTGCATATTTTGAGTTTTTCTTACCTGAAGCCAGATATTGGCCTTCATAAAAACAGATTTCACTTATCTTTGCTAAATGGTTAATTATAATGTAATTAACTGTAACTGGTGGTCTTCAGCTCCTCTGATGTGGTGAAGATGGATTTCCAGCCCAAAAGTGTGTCGGTGGCGTCAGGAGGGCTGTCACTGGCTGTGTGCATTGAGCAGGTAATGTCATCATCCCTCAGCCAGGTGTTGAGCTTTTCAAAGGGTTCACAACATCACAGATATGACATGATCTGACCTCTTTCTTTTCCTAGGTTGTCTTGCTGAAGGACAAGAAGAAGGTCTTCACATTAGACAAGCTCGACTATGAACCCGAGGTGGGAGACATCCATCCTGGTGGCACCACGGCTGCAGTGGGAGGAGCAGTAAGCGGAACACAATTAACATTATCTCAGGGATTAATACCATCAGAACATCCTCCTGTTGACATTATATTTGGGATTTATTCATGTATTTCTTCCTCTCCATAGGAAGGAATAATCCACCTGTACTCCATTCAGGGTAACACTCTGAAGGATGATGGCAAAACCCTCAAGGTGTTAGGGACGGTCACAGACATGGCCTACTCTAATGACGGAGCCTATCTGGCAGTCATTGATGATAAGAAGGTTTCCACAGTCTTTTCTGTGGCAGACGGCT
This sequence comes from Platichthys flesus, assembly GCF_949316205.1. Taxonomy (NCBI): domain Eukaryota; kingdom Metazoa; phylum Chordata; class Actinopteri; order Pleuronectiformes; family Pleuronectidae; genus Platichthys; species Platichthys flesus. The sequence goes on along the minus strand of NC_084946.1, from coordinate 10,226,828 downwards.
ACACGGTAAACTCACTTACACTATATGTTTAGGCTCCAGAATCCAGAAGCATAGTTTAAAATGGTGTTATCGGCTCCTTTTGTTATTTCTCACCTCTTAGCCTTTCCCCCCCCCACCAGGTCAAAAACGAGTTTCACGGACACCATGCCAGACCGGTGACCCTGGCCTGGTCACCTGATAATGAGCACTTTGCAACCAGTGGGATGGACATGTTGGTGTATGTCTGGACAGTTGCTGATGCAGACAAGAGAATCAAAATCCCAGGTAGGTAACTCATGCCTGGCAAACGTCTGTGCAGACATACACAGGTACACTTGGATGTTACTTTGTAAGAGCTACATACATAATTTTCTCAAAAAAACGCCACGATGATCAACTTCTAAGATTCAACAATGACTGAGTAACTGATGTCATTGTTTTTTTATTATTGAAGTCAGACAAACATAAAAACCTGTTTTTTGATTCTAGATATAACCAGACTCTATATGCTAGTGTGTATTTTTTGATATTATATTATGTATTGCTGATGTGACATTGACTGCAAATGTTTTCATATTTTACACAGTAAAGTCCACAGAGAGTTTTCTTTATGTTATTACATGTTTGTAACTGGTTATATGCTGTGATGTCTGCAGACACTCATCGGTTGCACCACGTCAGCGCCCTGGCTTGGATCGATGAGCACACTCTAGTGACCACCTCCCATGATGCCAGCATTAAGCAGTGGACTATAACATACTGAGCTGCAGGCAGACAAACATCCACATCTCCAGGGACAAAGACTACTGTAGAAGTCAATCTTTTTCTTTCTTTTTTTCAAACTGTATTTTCACTATCTGAACGGTGTTCTATTCTGTCTGTAAACATCTGAATTGTAAATGGTTGGGGATGGGAAAGGCTCCCAAAACTATTATCCAAGATGATATCCTTGATCCAACTAATCACCACTTACTCTGTGATGAAGTGTACAATGTAACCACGAGTGCTGTGACATCTCTTTGAGCGCTTGGGACCCAGAAAATGAGTTGTATGCTCAACATTCCATAGGTAACAGCCTTCGCTCAGTTTAAAGTGAAATCCTCGTCTGTAGTTGGGCTCAGTACATCCTATCATAACGGATGAACCAAAAGTGAGTTGTTGTTGTATCAGCAAAGGAAACCTTTTGGTTACTTTGCTGAAATTAACTAAAGTAACTGGTCCTCACTGAAGTTGCGTATCGCTTTTTATTTTCAAGGTTTAATGGGGTAGGGTGCTCTTGCTTTTTGCTTTGTCTTCGGTTTCTATGGTTTCTAACTGTACCTGTTGTGCTCAGGAGCAATAATTTGGACAGAAAGAACAAAATATGTGTACAATGGAAATTGTATGTTATCAGTCCTGTGTTGTTGCTGTGTTTTTCTTTGGGCCCACTATGCTTTTCTTACTTATTTTCATGCATCTGCTTCAAAAGTGGAAGTGATTCTTTCATAATAATAACAACTACACTTTTTCAGTTTCATGCAGATTTGCACTTATTTTATTTTTCACACAAAACACATTAATTTCCCAGTGGAAAGTATCATTATGACTGTGGTAATCAGGAACACACTGAACTGTGGATCTTGACCAGTAGGGGTCCATCCAGTGTGTTGCAAAGACTGAGAGGAGGAAATGGAAAAAGCGTCCTTAAAGGGCACCTCCTCCAGGATCTCCCCATGACTCAAAGTTGATCATTATATAATTGAAACTTATCCCTGGATTGAGCTCACTCAGACATGGTCACTTCAGTGTCGACATCTCCTCTGTCCCCTTTTATTGTCAACTGTTCAATAAAGCAGAAATGAAAAGAAAGGTATCTTTAAAATGTGTCTCCCAAACATACTGACAATCTGTTTTAAATCTGTTTGCTAGATTGAAATGTTTTAAATGCTAAAGAAAGTGGTGTTATCACTTGCAGTGATATGATCTCATCTGTTCATGGGAAATAATTAACCCTTATAGCTCAGATTAATGTTCAATCCAAGTTTTAGTAATGACATTTGACCCAGGAAATAAAAGTGCAACTTACTGTGCATTTAGTTGTATGTGCACTGAAAGTGCTCACAGAGGAATAATAAGGTTTTTGTATCACAATCACAATTGAAGTGTTGTATGAAGCAACAGTTTGTTCCCAACTCATCACCACAGCTAATCTACCACATACCACATACAAGTTTCTGTGAGGCTAATGGCTGAGCTGACCGTGGCTCCACCTAGTTACTCTAAAATATAATTTTCTAAATACATTTTCTAAAGCGGAATACATCATTCACAACTAATGTGTTATTTCATACAAAATGGCATATATATATATGTGTATCACCTCATCATACATTAATGTAAATGCAAGTTTGACACAATGTAGCACAATTCCAATTTTCACTTGATTGAGTTATTGGTGTCAGATTCTGTTTAATCCTGTGAAAACAAAAGGAGCAACACAATAAGCAAACAAAGCCACTGATTCTACGGAGAAAGATAGTTAACAGACAGCAGGCACATAGAATGTACATAATTGCACTGGTGTACTTTCAGGAGTCACATAATGCAGAGGCAACACTGGTCTCCCGGCTCTGAGTGCTTGCCATGGCTGTGCACATGCGTCTGACCAACGCCATTATTAAAATCACATTCACATGAAGATTATTAGGGATCTCATGCACATACAAGCCTGACACCACAGAAGTATAGTTTGCAACCAGAGGGGGCGCTCTGTCCTGTATAGGGGGATTCAGTTGTCGGTGTATTCGTCTGTTATCACTTTGATTCTGGGGCAGAACTTGAAGATCACTTGATTTTATCTTTAGGGCTCAATTACGTGGGAGTTTTTCTGATACATAACCTCATCCTGGTATTACTGTCACTAGATTGCAGGATGACTTAACAGATACATGATACCCGAGTGCACAATAAATATATAAAGACATCTTGACACAAGCAGACAATCCTTTTGGCAGCTTGTGTTAAACTTGTCTTACTGCATTTCTATATGTTTTCAACTAAATGGTTATAAGATAATATCAGCATATGCCCTTTCATATGCACCTTGCAGACTTTTTAGCATGTTTTTAAAACTAGAAACTGCCAAAGAAACATCTTTATCCCTGAGAGATATATTATAACATCAGGAGTGGGTGAAGTGCTTGAGTCCACAAAACACTTTTGGAGTTTTTTTCAACATTTCCATGCATTAAACAAATTATGGATTTAAAAATTGATATGATAATATATATGTGATGCATATATAAAAATAGAATGGTAATTTAAATTGTAATACACATCTGTAGAATTAAAAGTCAATACCACAATAACTGATAAGCATTTCACTTGTCAAGGGGGCGTATGTGTGATCTTCAGTGTGCTTATATTTTGTGCTTACAATAATCCAAATCGAAGATAAGAAAACATTTGTGATTGTCAGAATCTTTGTAAAAACTGCATACATGGGTTTTAAGAAGAAGTTTCATTCAGCTTGAATGTTAAAAGTGTTAGAGCTGTGGTACAACAGTATTTCATTTCAATAACAGGGCTTCTATTATTACACCTTGGTATTGCCTATAGAAACCTTTAGGTTTAAAATAATAGGAAACTTTATTTACACTGCACCCATCAGAAGATCATAATATTGGAGCAGAATTATAAAAATAAAAATATTACAGACGAATAAAGAAACGTTTGAACCAGTAGTGGAAGGTTTAGAAAAAAAGACAGTAGACAGAAATAATAATAATAATAATAATAATAATAATAAAATATGTTCTCAGTCTTTCAAGGTGCTTCAAAAATTATGTATAAGTGCAAAATGTATATTATTAATAATATTGACAATTACAAACAAATAGAGACAATTAGAAAATTAATATAAAAAAAAGCAGTGCAATGAAAACTGATACAAAATTGACATGACTTTTCCATTCATTACATGACAGTGTGGAGAGCTGAGCAACAAACAGGACAACTCACAATACTTTCGTGGCTCTTCACGTCATTGACCAGGGGGGCGCAAATGAGATGCAAACGTGGTAGTGGAGTGTGGCTTTGTGTATGTGTGTGTGTGTGTGTGTGTGTGTGTGTGTGTGTGTGTGTATGTGTGTGTGTGTGTGTGTGTGTGTGTGATCTCTATGTGGCGGTATCAATGTCTCTATTAAATATGTATTGATCCAGTCGTCTACTTTAACATTGGTCGAAGGATTGTGTGACGTTTTACGACACTTAACCATAGTTTAAAAAGAGAAGGTGTCATGGCTGCTGCTGACCATGGGCCTGAAGTGCTGAGGAGGATGAATATATGTTTGTGGAATCAATTAATTGATCCTAGTGACTAGAGCCATGCAGATCCATAACCTGGGCAGCAATTGACAGTCGTTCTATGTCTGGGAATGCTAACAACAGGTTCTGTCACCACCTTGCCAGGGTGTGACAGTTTTATGACAGGCTGCAAGACAGGATCTGTTGGTGTTCTGGGTGTGTTGTCGAAATTATGTGCACAACAAATGAACTGTGTGAACGGAAGAGCGAAAGTAATGCACAGAGACGATAGTTCAACCTGCGCTCAGAGGATTTCCGATCATGGACCACAACTATCAGGTAAACTTCTTTCATCGATGATTTTCAAATGATCCAAATGATGCAATGACACAAAACATATTCCAATTTACATAATGATAATCTATTCATACAGAACCAGGAGCTTCTTTGTTTTAGTCAGGTCTATCTGAGGACTCCAACAAGAGACTTGGCTCTGCCTGGAAGCTCAGCGGACTTCTGATGGGCACAGCACTAATATAAATTCTTAAGGGCTGCCTGGGAACTCACGACTGATAGATGTTTACAGCTATGAACTTTTGCACCCCTGACACATGCTTAAGAGGAACATTCTGTGCTACAATGGTAGTTAGGTTAAGACCAGAGCTGGGCATGAATTGGTCATGTTAAGGTTAATGATTAGGCTTTGGTCAGGCTGTCAACAATGATTGGAGGTCAATGCAAAGGACATGCGCAAACCTGTGTGTGAATGTGCCTATGTGTAATGCTAAAGTTCAGCTTTGGACATTAAGTTCTGTGTGCGAAATAATCAAAAGCATTTGTCATGAAAATAATTACAGAAGAACAAGCGTTATTTTCAGTCACGTGTAGAAAAGGTTGAGTGGAGTGTTTTCTCAAGTTCAGTTTCTTTCCTCTCCTGCTGCTTCGGCATGGAGGAAGGTGGATACAATATCTGGGAGCAAAGTAGCTGCCATCAGTGAAAACACGGTGCACACAGTTCATATATCTCCAACAATGTGTATGCACAGTCAGAGGCAGTAGAGACACTGATAAAGGCTAACAGAGGCCCCAGTCACCATCCGGCATCACCACAGGTTGGTGAGTCAAACAATGATCTGCCCGTTGACTCATGGCAGAGCATATATGCTTCTCTTGGAAAATGCATGAAAGAGTTCAACAATTTGACTGAGACACAACATCTTCTGTGCTGGGATGAACCACAGCTGAGTAAAGGAAACCGTGGGAAAAGATATACAACGGTAAGTGTGATCCAAAACTTCCTGTTAATGAGCTGTAGGAGTAGAATTTAGCGTTTCTTTATTAGATTGTACGCACCGGCCTTCCTCTTTCCACCAAGCTGCTCATTTCATTATCCTTAGTTTGCAAGGATGACCCTGGAAATGTTGAAATCATTGCAGACCTTATTAAATCATGGTATTGGGCAAAATTTTATTTATCAAATATTAATGATAGTTTTTTCAATATTAATCTGTTTTTTTATACATATATTTTTAAAATTCATTTTCAATTCAAATTTTTTGCTGGTTCAGTGCTGTTAAATGTGCCATATGGACATTTTCATATACTCAGTGTGATGGGGCACAGATAAAATATTAAATTTGACCAAAATATTTTAAAAAGATATCAAAGGATCTATGGCTTTGCATCAATGTATGCTGAAAAAAAAAAAGCGTAAAGTCGTAATTACATGTTTAAATGGACTGGAGTTAAAATGAATGATGTCTCAATGAAAACACTACAGCCAAATGAAGTTTAAGCTGCCAAATCATTATATATTTAGTGATCTGCTGAACACTGAGTGTGTTCTAAAGCAACAGCCTAATGTCACACACACACTCACTCGTTATGTCTGAAGTTACTGATTAAAAAGGAAGGGGCCCTCTTTCAGCAGCAGTCCACACTGGCTCCGACCACTTTTGGTTCATGTCCAGCATTGGTAAATTAAGTTAAGCCTGATAGCTCTCATGTGATAATGGCATCTTTATAATTCCAGTACATTCTTGATGTCGCTGTGCTTGTAAGGATTCCGCCATAAAGTCCTTGGGTTCGGATGCTGAGAGTCGTCAGATTGGTCGGTGAGTATTTTTTTCTCCCGTTGTTTCTCACAGAAGGAAGGAGCCTGTTGAGAATGAGCTTTCCATCTATTCATTACAACACATGCATGGTGACACAGCAATGCAAACAATCCCCTGTGGTGAGTTTATGGGCCGGTGGGTTTCAGACAGAGCGGGATAATCAGTGTTTTACACAGTTTCTGACATCTGGGGTAATGACTGTGCACAGCAGCAGGAAGAAAAAACAAGTCTGTAAAAGAAACTAGTACACGACCTGTGGAAAGAACTTTGTAAAACTTGCAAGACTCAGGGTTTATTGTACGAGCACATGAGGACACATGACTAAACACACACTGGAGCTGACAGTGTTGTTTACATTGATTATGAGAAAGAAGATCCCCACCCCTCCTGACGTAGAGTGAATATGTTTTGTGTCTCCTTGAGGACATTTTGGGTTGTCTCTCTCATGGTGTCTCTTTATGAGCATCTTGTGTCTCTCTGTGGTTGTTTTGCATCGTCTCCCCGAAGTTGTTTAGTTTCTCTCTGTGGCCGTTGTGCATATCAACATAATTGTTTTGCCTCCCTGTGAGATCACTTCTCATCTCTTTGTGCTCATTTCACCTCCTTGAACTGAGCACCAAGACTTTCAGACAAGAAGCAGTCCCATGACACAGAAGCTTGTTTGCTCCTGGCTTTAACTATACGACCGCCAGTAGACTGTGGCACGTTCAACGCTGATCAATATAGATAATGAATCCAGAGCTGTGCATACATGAGGAGGTTTTACATCACTGCCATAAAGCGGACTGATGTCTAATTACTGTGTCACTCAAAACATCAGTAAAATGTATCCCTATAGAAGTAACAATACAAATATAGGTGAGAAAAAGGTTCATTAATGCATTAGAACAAATGTAAGTACATATTCTGCTTGAGAGTCTGACTAATTACTTTCTGGGTATTAGTTATTAAGTTCAATAATTCCTAGGTTGCAGCATAGACATGTATAGTGCACAATTTGAGCTATAACAAATTGTATATTGTATATTGTTTGTTATCTTCTCTACATTCAGTGGTTTGATATGCTCTACCCGTGGATTATTTTCCAACTGCGAGGTCTACCCACACCCTGGGAAACCTCATACCTGTGACAAGGGCGGGCACTGAGGGGGTGTTCACCTTACATGCCTGAGTTTATTTTTGTCCCCGTCTTTTTGTTTCTGGTCCTGACTCAGATATTTCCATAGCTAAGTTAAAAAAACAAGCAAAAACTGTAATTACTCAAGAGCTGCTCAATTCTCCAGACGCACACTGCTGCAATATAACTCAAGCTATGTCAAATGTTTGGCTCATGTTCATGATCCTTTTGGTGCTCTTTACAGACGTTTTTCTGTTTGTCACACACACGGCTCACATGTTTGTAATATAGATAGCGGCCAGGCAGCATTTTTAACAATGTGATTTTATGGAGAGCAAAGGGTAGAATAAAGGAGCCATTGATCTGAGGGAAAGCTGCCCGAGGAGGAGAGGGGCTTTGGAGGGACTGAAGGCCAGCTCTTGTGCTGTTTTTACGTAACAAGCTATACTTGCTTACTTACTTATAATAGCTCCAATAGTGTTGTTGCTTCATTTGAGAGGAAATTAGCATCCGGGACGTCGCTCTTGGATAACCACATGCATGTTACCTCGACAGCTGCTGTAGCATGAGGATCACTCTGTTGGTACTCTGATTCGAAACATCATCTGTTGTTCTGATGAAGAGGAGGTGGAGGGGGGGCCGTTCCTCATGCTTACACGCGGCCGAGGAATGCAGCACAACAATGGAGCACAGATGAGCTGATGGGCACTCCTGTTTTAATGGTAGAGGCAAATACATTTTCCATCAGCAGCATGGTGATTTGGCCTCCATAGTGAGATGCTGACTTTACACTACTTGAGGTAAGAAGCAGGATTTATTCACAATAACTTTTGCTTTCACTTTTTACTTTCTTTGTGCTAATGCTTGATCCAGCTGTTGTCCACATGTCTGACTGATGTGTGTACATGCAGAGAGAAGGTGCTGATTTAGATGATCTTATTAAAAGAAGTACTGCCAAGAGAGTTTCTGAGACAGATGTTCTCCTGCAGTAACAGAGAACAATGTGTTTCCCCCTGCTTGTGGACCATCTGCCCTGTGATTCCCTGTGTGGACCGGGTTGACTACCACTAACCACACAAGCAAGTGATGATGTTCAGAAGGGGGGGGGGGGGGGGGGGCTAGATGCCGCTCACCTTCATGTCAAAACACAAGGGAGGGACATCAGAGTTAATCATTTGTCAGTGTTATGTAATCTTTGGCAAAACGGCTTGATCACTAGTCCTCCTGAAAGCACTGGACACATGGGCATGAGTAAGTATCCACAATGATATTTGAAACTCGGTCTGGTAAAGAAAAAGATTTATTGTTGGAAGCTGATTTCTTGCTGACATATCAGTCTTTGTGTTGTGGTCAAGATTTGGCTGTAGATAACTGGGTTGTAGGATTGAATCAAACAGTTCTAAACCTATTTTTCTGTCAGGTAATGCAACAGGAAAGTGAATTAACTAATAAAATAGTATCAGCTCATTGTAGATATCACATTATAGTGGATCCTCATTGCATTTCTCTGGACAGAGGTTGATACTGACGAGAAGTAGACATGAGGTGACTTGTTGCTCATCCAGGTACATTCTCTTTGCTAATCATTTAGATCTTTATTATGTTAAACATTTGAAATAACGCCTTCTGCTGTATCTGCTGATGGATGAGTCACATTTGCAATACATGAGTTTGATCTCTTATGATGCACAGCTGTGTGAAGGGCTGTACACTGGACACTGTGTGACTTCCTAGGGGCTACATGTGATCTATGACAATACAATAAACTCCATCAAATCCTTGTTTTGATTTCAATTATATCACTCATCTCGTATGTTCACATACATAATTGAAGAATTTGAATTGAAATAGTATAATGTTATAATTTGAATTTTTTTATGATCAGGAACCTGAAGCAATAAGTAAGATCTGCTCAGTTGATCAGTTTTAGCGACAACTTTCGTCTTGTGTGTGAAGTTTTATTGTTGGTGTAACCCTGAGCTTTTTGCATGTCAGACTCACCTACCCTGTTGATTCGCTCGCTTCGGAGACATGGAGAGGCTTTCAAAAGTGAAATATTGAACAATTGGATTGTGTTGCAGCAACTGCTTTAGACGTTTTCAAGGTGACAAGTCAGTGAAAGATACATTTCCATCTATACCTGCATTATTGTACAGTAAAGATTGGAAAGGAATGAATTATTTCACAATATGTTGAAATTAGTTTCCAGCAGGAGGGTGTGTGGCTATTCAGGGAAGCCTCTTTCCATTCAGAGGTTATTCAGGGTCATGATGGGATCACAGACACGAGAGGGGTGTGTCCTTAAAGCCCCGCAAACTGCCTACATCCGGTGTCCTGTTAGGCAAACAGATGACTGCTCACTTTTCTGAAACGAATCAGCATCTTTTTTTCTGCTGCAGGTATCGACCGCTGATACAATCACACTGTGCAGCCGCTCTACAGGAGGTCACTTTGAGAAGGTTAAATCCACATCTCATATCTCATCAAATACTTACAGAATAGGATATTAATTGTGAAAGGAGAAATATTACATTTTACAAAAAAGAAAAAAGGGAGTCGGATGATTCTCCCTGCAGTAATTTGAGTTTAGATTTCTAAGGTTAGGGATGAAATTTCACGTCATATTAAATTTGTTGGTGATTGTGATCGTTAAAGTTTTTAAAACCTGTAAAAGTGACTTTACAGAAGTTCAGGCTTGAAAAAAAAACAAAAGCCTCCAATAAACACTCTACAATAACAGTCATCTGATATGGACTGGCATTACACCAAATTGTATTGAGAAGTTGCACAACTCCAGCACCCAGATTAGTAATGGCAGTAAAGTGGTTTAAGGGAGGCAGGGTAGGAGGACAAGTTTCTGAAGTGTCTTCCAATGAATGCACCCTGCAGCGTTGGCTGTTAATCCGGCTCTTCAGTCCTGCGGGTTGTCGTCCTATCAACTGACACATTTACAGTCTGAATGCAAGCTGCTATTAAATGTAATTAACTGTGTGGGGGAGGAAATGTGCAGCGCTGCAGCAGGAGACACAGACTCCCCTGAGCTACACAGGAAATGCTCAGTTCTGGATCTTCAGTTTGTTCAGAATCCCCAGGAGCCCATTTAAGAAGTTTAATTAACCTTTTTTTTTTATCTCTTAAGAGTATAAAGACTTGACTTATATCTTGAAACACATCTTACAGTTAATGCCCTGCAGCAAAAATGCAAATGCATATTCATTCACCAGTCTTCTGGATGTGTTACTGTTATTTTAACCACTAGGGGGCAGACTGAGTCTTGTATTTGGAATCTGTTACAATCAGGCAAAGTTGTAGAGTCCTGTACTGTGGTGCATTACAAATGCAGACCATTGTGTTTTTCAGTAAAAAATCCAATGCTTCCTGCTCTAGTTGAGATCTGCTGGTAAATCATTAACTTGTGACCAAGTTCTAATCAGTAATCTTGTGTGATCTTGTCTAATGTCCGTACATGCACAGTTGTTTCCTTTTCGGCAGACGTTTGTATAGCAGCAGCAGCAGTTTCTATAATAAATCACATTTCCTGTTCTCGTTGTGAAACGTGTGTTGTATGAACCACATGTCTGAGGAGATATGAACTTCTCCCTCCAGGCTGCTGAGACTTTAACATGGACAAACCACAGAAGGACAAATCGCCTGACCACAAGAAGACAGATGCCAGAAAGAATCCCGGGAAGGTTAGTGTGATTTAACCTCTCACAACGCAGCACAACATTATGTGTGCCAATTCATGATGTTTGATTAGTGTGGCAGCACAACATTAGCCCTGTCCTTAGACATCTAGGTACTGTAGGTCACCGCTGCTTGGCATGCTGTTGTTATTTGCTTTTTATGTCATACATTAACCCGTTCAGATGATAGGTGCTGTATGTGGACAGGAAGTATCTCTGGTGTACTTAAGTAAATATGTACATGACCTTTGCCGTTGATGCTCATTTTTCAAATGTCATTGTGGACAACAGTGGCCTTGCAACTGTTATAATCTAAAATCACATCAAACTTTGATTCAAGGGAAAACACACACACACACACAAGCACACGCACACTCAGTTGGTTTCTGAGCTTGATCCTGGACTGCAGGTTTTAATTGTGCCGACTGACTAAGGTTCTGGTGGAGATTCAACCTCATCCCTTCGCTCAGCCCCTTCTCATTTGACACACAATGAATAGCTCACTGATTTCTTCTTTATTCAAGAGATCATGTAATCAATGAAACGTTATTCTGAGTTAGACCCATACGGCCAATTCTCCAGATTCCGGAGGGGGTGGGGTGGAGGCTCTAATAACACTTTATTTTCAAGCATGCGGATGGCACGGTCTTGCGGGGGTTAATGCTGACGACTCACAGAAGCAGGTTCCTGTTTTGAATCCTGGTTCGGTTAAGGGTCTTTTTTTGTGGAGTTTGCATGTTCTCCATGTACTCCGGCTTCTTCCCACTGTCCACAAACATGCAGATAGTGCATAGTATAATCGGAGACAATATGTTGCGATACACTTGCAACCTTTCGACCTTATATATTCATAAACGGCCTATCAGCAGAGTGATGACTAAAATGCATGGGTTAGGGTTAGGGTTAGGGTTAGGGTTAGTCATGTCAGAAATATATGTGTGTGTGTGTCTGTGTGTTTTTTTAATTTATAATACAACTGTTGAAAATGCATTTATTTATTTCAAAGCTTGTAAGAGACATTAAAGCAAAGATGATATTTCATCCTTTTTCTTTAGCGCCTCAGGCAGAGAAGTGACTCTCCTCTCGTGCATGGACAACACCGGGGGCTACATTTCTTAGCAGTGTGCAGAGATTGCAAAATGATTACAAAACAATTGTTAAACTGAGCATGTGGGAGAGCACGTTGGTCAATCAGTCAGTGGATTGCAGTAAACACTGTGTGTATTTCGATGTCCCTCTGTTAATAAAAGTGTGTGTCAATGATTAAGCTTAAATTCACAAGGGAAATTAATTAAAATGAAAGATGAGTTAAACCAAACAGGAAATTAAAAGGTTGTGTTTAGTCTCAAAATGTATTCGATGTACAATGCATGGTTTTAAAGGTTTATGCACTGTGGATCTAATAATTAAAATACCCCTTTTATATGATCTTTCAAACCACAGTTGCACCATGATGTACAAGTTGAAAGTAAAAAATTTAGAGCCCTTTTTTAAATTAAAGAAATAGGAAAAAATTAAAAACTAAAAAAAAAGATAAAGTAGCACATTACAAGGTGATTGAAATATTCCATCAGATCACAACTAGCAATAAAATTTGTCCATAATATCTGGAATACCGGGACAGGAAGAATATATTGTGGCGAAATGACTTAGAAGCATGAACTCAACGGAAGCGTAGACTGTGGTGTACTGTTGTCGTATAGATTATCTGTACATTCATTCGCCAACCCTGAAAAGAAAGGGAAAGGTAACCTGAATGTTTGTGTTGTATGGAGGTGAACGATTGAAGCTTTTCATAACTGGCCTTGTTGTTGTTGGCTGTCATTCTGTAACTCAGTAACAATCCAATACCTCCTACCTGCTCCTATGAAGGGCGGAGACCTGCAGAGCAAATGTCTGGAGGTGGTCTTTTTTGTGCTGGCTTTATTATGTGTTTTTCCGAAGGTGGGAGAAAAGGGTTGAAATCTATAAAAACACACTCAGACTTGGCCATCTCTTTCGGGCCCAATAAATCCAGGTCTATCCATCAGTCTCTTAGATAAGCAATGGTTGAGAAAGCCTTGCTTATGACATGAAAACCAAAGGAAGACAGATGAGCCATGCCGTGAAGACAACAACACATGCATGCTCTTAAGAGGAGGACCAAAGTGTCAAGTCTGCTTACATGCATCTCATAATGTACTGACATGTGGATTCTTCCTAAAGGGACGTTGAATGACTTCACTTTCATCGAAAATGTGTCCTTTTCTCTTGTGCCCCCTGTTGGACAATTTGAATTAATTTGAACCATTTAGTGGAGAAACTTGCGAAGAAGCAAAATCTCCATTGGAACTTGAGGTATCTATTCCCAGCATCATCTTAATCTGGTAATAGACCACTGTTTGTCATTCCATATAATTCATAACATGCTGGAGCATTTCCATCAGGAGAGACCATATGAAGAATGAACAAAAGATATTGCCATGCACAAGAAGAGATGAAAGTGATGAGATGTATAAAAGTCTATTTGGCTGGTAGACCCCTTGTGATGTCGTCAAGGTTGGAAGGGGGCGTGGCGGCGTAGCAAAGGAAACCCCCCGGGGTCTAAACACTGCTGGTAGTTGACCTGACCTACAACATGTTGAGGATCTGAATCAGATGAGATGAGTGGCCTCAGCTGACATGGAGGTGACTGGGGAGGAGGAGGGGGGTCACAGTGATGATGAAATCTGATTGGATTACAGTAACCATCCGGCAGTCAGCTGATTAGACAAGTATGGGAATGGAATGGGTCAGAGAGAAAGTGATTTATTACTGAATGTATTCTTAACTTCATTTGGACCACTTAAAGGGCAGTTGGCGTTAAACTGCAAAATAAAGCTGTAACATTATATTATATTGATATTTTCCTGAAGCTCAGCTTAAATTAGTTCTTGAAAACCAAACCCCCATTCAGTGAATCTCTAATCTCTCCCTCTCTCTATGCTTATTGATCAGCTGATTGTGGGCACACTTTCCTCCAGCCAATCATGTGGCGGCTGTCAAACTTTAAATCCCGTCTCCTCTCTTCCGCAGTCGGCCGTCATGTCTGACCTCTCTGCTCCCTGCTCCGGTCCCTTCACAGCGTGAATAGTCTCATTCACCAGAGTCTCTCTCTTTAATTAAGCCTCGGTCGATAATGTAATTAAATGAATAAAGCTTGCAGTTCAAGGAGCTTGGCTTTCTAAAGCAGACAAAACCAACGCTCTCATAATCATCTCATACATTCTTCTCCGGGGAATCTGTTCGGCAGCCGGAGGGAATCAAAAGATTATTTGCAGTGCGCCTGATTTTCGGATGTAGAGCAGCCTGAGAATTTGAACCAACTATCAGAGGCTCCTGAGAGTTCCTGCTGTTCACATCTGCTGGATGATTCCTCCTGATCATTTCCCCTCGGCTCAGGTGTGTCCCACTCCGATCTTAACTCGTTCAGTCCCTCTGTGTCCCTCCATCAGATAAAAGAATAAATAAATTAATAAAACCCTACAGCGCTTTTTTCGACAGCTCACGTTTATGTTCCCATCTGCACAATCAATGAAATTACTTAATTTTCTCTTAAGAAGGGGTTGGTGCATCTCTCAGATTCTCTGCAGTTATTCACAGATGCTCCATCTGTTTTTTTTCTTAATTTTTTCAAGGACAGTGGCTCACAAGCCGGCTGGCCCCCTTCCTTCCCAAGTTGCAACTCGCTCTGTTGGACATCCATCCCATCGCGTAGCATGCTATGTCTGGGGCCAGCAACTTTTCCTTTTTCAATATGCACTTTCTTCAGATCGTCACATTTGGTCTTCCAGACCTTTATCTCGTGTGTCTTCCTTATCTCTTGGGCTGCAGCTGCATTCTAACAGGAGCTATATCACCTCAATACACTTATCTGATAAATATGTATATTTGATAAATGTTCTAATTATCGTCTGATCTTACTTAGCTATGAATTATTTATTCTGTCATTACCTTGAATACGACATTTAAAAGGTAAAAATCATTCATCAATTTATCTTCTCTGTCAAAGTCATCCCCCACCATCACTATCTTTTGGGGGGAATTACTACATTCTGCTTCACCCCCATCGAATCCTGATGACATCACATAGGGGTCTAAAATGGCGAAAGATTGTAACATTCCCATCACTCTCTGTGCGCAAGTCAATAAATGTGGTTACAATGTTGAATCGTAGTCTCTCCTGTTTGAATTGTATTTAACTCCGTCATAACACACACACACACACACACACACACACACACACACACACACACACACACACACACACACACAATACTAACCCCGTTTCCTGGCCCAGATATCTGAACCTGTGCAACACCCTCTGTTGAATCAACGGTTCTTGTCTGACCTTAACATCGATCAGCAGCAGTGCGACGAGGCCTTGACCGTGTCAGTGTTTGTATGACTGGAGTGAACCCGTGTGTAATGTGCTCCCTCTCTGCAGCAGCCAGTCACAGCCTGTCTGTTGAATGCAGCCTTTTTTGGGGCCCTGGGGTCATCTTTCCTCTACGGCTACAACCTGTCTGTGGTCAACGCTCCTGCTCTGGTGAGTCAATCTGTAAAGTCCACCTGTAAACCTGCTGCCAGATTTCAATAAATATTCCTTTAAGACAATGCAGCAGAACCAGGTTCCATTACAGGTATTCTTGAGTGAATGGACATTGTGAGCAGGCAGATACAGCCTTATCACCCGTCTTCAGCTGATTGTCCAAACTGCACATGTCATAGTTATGCTAAACCCCATTACAGAGCTCAGGCGTCACCATAGAGTGATGTCACTTAATCACTGTAAAACAATGTTTTGTGCAAACAAAGCTTGTGTTTGCCTTTGGCATTGTTGACTGACTTCAGTTCCGTAACCAGACAGACAGTTAATATTTACCAACTGGGGTTATTTTTGACCCTTGTGTGTGCTCTGGAGACACAAACTGTTCTGGTAACTCTCACAGATGTCTTCTTGGGGAACTTGAGCTAAAGTACAAGATTCAGTTATGAACTTGTAAGGTTTGCAGTTTAGATTAAAATGAAGGCAAAGTTTGAAGAGGTCTGTGGATCCAGGCACGATTCATGATTTCTTATGACACAAGAATGTCTCTCAGTAGAGCACATACCTCAGCTAAAGCCCAACAGTCCCTTTATGGAATATACAAATCTGCTAGATCCAGATTCCAGAAGTGTCATGGAAATCCATCCAATTAGACTTCCTTTCAATAAAAGAAAGTCAGCAGCAGACAGAGGCCCACGTTTATTTAGCGTTGCTTTGATTGTCCTTTACAATTTCACTTTCTGCGAATCCTCGGAGTGGAGAAACTGAAATTGACGTTTGTGTGCAGAAGCTTTTGAATGAGTAACAGCATTTTCAGAGGTCACATTTTCTAATCTGTCCCTTTGTTTCAAGGTAATTAGATGTCACACAGGTCATTGAATTAGTATTCAGTCATTCAGCTCTGCCCTTACTTATACAAGTACAGGTGGTAATGATCTTGGAAAGTAGATTTTACTGAAGACATCAGATTCTGTTTCTGAATCTCAAGTTCCTGTTGAGTCAGTATTAACTGAAACTTGTGTAACATAAGCACTATGCTTTAATATTAGAAAAATGATGTAGGAGACGAAAAGTTCCACAAATATAATGTTGTGATGTGTTCAGGGTAGATGTTCTGCAATCAGTCGGCTATTCTTGCTGTACTTCTTCAGTGTTTTGAAGCTTTTTTTAAAAGCTCCTTTAAAACCCATATCTCTCTAGGGTGAAAAAACAATGCATGGGAGAAATAGTACAGTTTGCAGTTTGATCGTTTTTAGATTGTCTATTCACAAACACAGAGCACAGCGTGTGTTACTTCTCTGATAACAATCTCAAAATGTAATGCTCTCAGTGTTGACACAAAATTATATTTTTATAATAATATCAGTTTGAAGGGTCCGAGGTATCTACAGGCCTTTGTATATACAGTTAAAAATCTGGCATTGAAAGCGTTCCAATAAAAAACCTCCTAACAGCAGTGATTTAAGAAACAGAGTCTCTGCACTGATGGCAAAATCCTGGTCACCTTAATATACCAGCTCATGAGCTACTAGCAAACGTTGGAAGATCCTCTAAACTGGGTGTTTCATTCTATTGATGGGGTCGGTTGGTAATATGTTAATATGTCACCATTTCCCTGCACAGAGATGACACACCCTTTTTTGCCATTTCAACCCTGCCCATTACAAATCAGTGTGAACAATAAACAAAGTCAAATCCCTCACATGAAAAAAGCACACCTTTTCTTAACTTGGCAGAAAGCTTTTGTGTTCATGTGGAAGAACTATCCTGCACAATATGAGAAGCCAGCAGAGAAACTTTGTTTTCAGGTCGTATGTATTTTTTTGGGGCATTCTGCTGTTGACCAGTCTCAAGTCAAAGAATAAAGGATGGGCAGAGAAATGGCTCCAGGGCAGTTTCTATCTGGGTTCAATGTTAGGGGCATTTTTGCTCCTCCAGAAATTCCCCACACGTTTAACCCAGTTTGAGGCACGCAGGAAAAGGAGTGGATAAGAACAGTAGGAAGATCAGAGTGTGAAACTGAGATCAAGTCCCCACAGCCTCTAGAACAAGGGCTGGCAAGAAATTCAGCCACGTACCATTATCTAGGTTTTGTAAAGCATTAAGGAAAAGGCCCTCTTTATTCTGGGGCAGTGTGTATGGTTGGACAGGGAGACGAAACCGTTTAGCTTTGGACTGGGAGTATGGTCTCGGTTTGATAATCGTTGCAGCCCTAGAGTCCACACAATGCAGGTTACACAGTTAATTATACAAATATCTCAAGAAAGAAAGAAACAATGGATAGGCACATATATGACCATAGTCATTAACAAATTGTTCTCTCTTTATGCCCAGAGGAAGCCATCAGCCCAGTTGCCCTCCGCTGCTCTAAATCCTTAACACAAAAAGGTTTAGCAATTTATTAAATCACTGAGGTTTATCTGGTTGAATGTCATGTTTGAGTCATCGCATGTTCCCATAGTAACATCAACTACTGCACAGAGATATTCTTTGACTTACAACTTGTTTATAGTGCAAGCTGCTTTCATTTCTGAATTAGAACAAAGCACACCTTCACCGGAATCGCGACAGAGCTCAGAGAACAGTGGACTTCTGCTTTTAATTAGGTCTTGACTAGTCACCACGATGTTATAGTCCTGATTGATGAGGGGAACGAAAGACTAGAGAACTATACATCTTTTCATAACTGTGATGCCCATTAGGTGCTATTTGTCCTCAATCCATCACCAGCAGCAGGGGAATGACAAAAGATGCCATCTATTAAAATTCTGCCCCTGGTCCCAGTTCGTCTTTAGCACATCAGTGGGTACATGTCTCCGATGATAAAGTAGAAAAATCGTTCACACTACTCCTCTTGGGGGCTTTGCGTTCCCTGATAATATATCGTTACATTTATAAAACAACATACTGGATGTTCTGCGAGTTTCTGAAGTTTCTAATACGTTCAATAAGTTAGAAAAGGAAATGGTCCCAGAACAATGCAAAACTACAACTAACAACTCATAAATGTCTCTCACACTTCATATAAACAAATAAACACATAAACTCACATCCTAGTGACCGTACGTGTGTGTGTGTACTTGTTTTTTTGTCACTGCTCTAGGATATTTTCAAACGTTAAAACTGACCTGGGCTGCTTTCAGACTTGCACTGAATTCGGATAATCTCCTGACAATCTCTGGGGGGGCTTTGAACACAGATTTCCGAGTGTTTCCAAGTTTCTCCTGACAGCCACCCAATAAAAACTCCGGAGAATGTCCAGCCCATGTAAGAACTCAGCAGGAGGTCCTGTGGAGGATTTACCGCGAGACAGTGTTAATGATGTTTCTAACACATAACAGATAAATTAAATTATATTATAAAAATTAAAATATCTCAGTGGTAAAAAGAGCTGCCAATCACCTAGAAGACACCCACCAAGATGTGCGGACGCTGGTTTCACAGCGCTGTAAAGGAAAACCTGTGACATCCGGCATGCTGTGCCCCCCCTCCCCTGAAGGAATCTGGAGATTTCTGTGTTGTTGTGAACGCACCCAATTGTGCGGACATTCTCAGGAGTTCATGTTTGAAAACAGCTCTTGTCAGGACCAGTGGACCTCATGAGGACCAGAGCCTGGTCCTGATGTGGCAAATCAGCATTTCTGAGGTCCTGGTTAGGGTTAGTGGTGAGATGTGAATTGTGGTTAGGTTGTGTTTAAGCACGGGGATTAAGTTTTAGTTTAGTTTAGCTCTCCACATTGAAGGGAAGTCAATGCAAAGTCCTTATATGGGTAGCTATGCAAACATGCGCTAGTGCGTGTGTATGAACGAGTGGGGTGTTCTCCATCGGGGGTGGTGTGAAACATCCACTCTGACAGGCAGACTGCAGCAGGCAGACATTTATTTAACATACTTTATTCCTTTCATTTCAAACGTTGGGATCTATGAAACAAACTCAACCTCAATGGGTGAAGATGTTATACGACTCAATTCAATATTCCACAGCAGTGCCTCACGCTCACATTAGTCTCCCCCCCTCGAGATCTGAGGAGAGGGTTGACACTGTTTTGCAGCCACAACTCTGCAGGCTCATTTTTATGCATCTACATTCATGAGATGCTGTGCGTTGACCACGTGGTCAGATGTGTATGTGATATGAAATTAAATACGTGCACATGCCCAGCGGGACTGGGATCCATAAATCTGGTTAGTTTTTAGGGCACATCTTTTTGGGGCATTTGTGCGAATGTAAATTTTTAGTGTGGATCCGACCCTGTTTTATAAATGAGGCCCTACTTTTCACAGGAGGCTTTATTATAGCTTTATTAAACAGTTTGGAATTATTCGCTCTTAAGGGGATGGCTCCTACACTGCAATCGTCTACCACAGTGCTTCTTCTCAAACAGTCCACACTTCTCTCTGCCCAACTCCTCAAAACCTGGTCTGCACTTCCATCACAAATCCAATCCTGCACTTTCACAGATTCAACAACTCTCGAGTTTTACAATCGCCGCCCTGGATCACCGGCAGCTCAGATGGTAAAAAATGTTCATCATGCAATGCAACCTTTAACCCATCAAGACCTGAGGTTCCACTTTAAGAAAGCACTAAAACCTAAGAATTGTTTGAAAACCTTAGGCTTTTCTGATAAAATCGAAACCATTTGAAAAGCTAAAACAGTTGGCTTTGATTGCAAAAAAAAAAAATTTAGACGGGAAATATGAACTTTCATGTCAATAATTTCCCCAATAATTCTCCCAGTCAGTCAGCAATAACCATATATACCATATACCATAAACATTTGTCTCTTCTTCTGTAATCACACCAAGTCTTATATGGGGACACATGCGTATGCTGCATCCTGTCAAGCCGATTTTTTCTCTAACAACTCCTGATGCTCAAAATCTCAGTCATTAATCTGCAGCCGAGGAATTACTGCTCATTAATTCATTAGCTCCTGCAGCTAATTCAAATTTATATAAAATGAAGCGAAAAGCAGCTTTTCCCCTAGTGTAGTTCATTGAGGGGACCTGAAAATAACATAATGTGAAAGAACAGTAAAAACAAACCACCCAGGCTCCTTTAATCAAAACGTTTAATCAGCCCATGTCAAAACGTACAGCGGATAGATTCTGTAAACCAATAGTCAGTGTCTCTCATACACAGCAGGATTACCTCCAACAGTGAGACAATCTTACAAACGATGTGTAGCTGCAGTGGTTAAAGGAATATTAATACATTACTCATTCCCTTCTAATAAACCTGTGGCTCTTATAGTCTCAGTCACCACAGGAACTTGTAGATGCATTCAAGAGGCTTTTTCAAGAACGACTAGAGGTGGTTTCAGATGCTTTCTCTGCAGATGTCGAAAAAATCTGAAACATGTGCACAGTCTTTACTCCTCCAAGTGTACTTCTTTACTGAGCATTATGAGGACACCGATGCTATTTGTATGATAACATTACACCGAGCTGCTGTAGCACTCCTGGGTCAGATCAGCCACTGGATAATCTTTGTTGGTGCAATTCTATTATTCTGCACTAAAACAATAAAATATTTGCTTGTAGGTCATTCATGTGTTTGTGTTATGGATACCAAGTTGTCAAGACAGTAATTACAGAAGAATACTTTGTTCATATTCAGCATTTTATACCCTCCATACAATTAAGGCAAAGGATATGGAAATAAAATGGGATTACCGACCTGCACTATATCTTCTTATTACAGAACTTTGAACCTTGTTTCTCCACAACCAGATTCGTCAAGGTATTCTGGTTACACTGGTGTACGTGTTTGTCAATGATTTAGTGCTGCGGGGGTTGTTCAATAAAACAATATCAATAAAACAATATCTGTAATTATTGCATTACAAAGGCTCAATATCTATTTATGTGAGGAGGTGATCTACCACGGATCTTTTCCAAATGTTTTACTGTTGAATCAAATGATAAAAATATTGATATCAACTTGTATAAAAATGTTTATCTTGATGTCATTTTCGGCCATATCATCCAGTCCGAGGTGAACACATTACTTTACGATAAAGGCTGAGGGTGGGACTTGAGGTAGAGAATTCTCAGGAATCAGGTGAAGGAACTTACAAGTCCCAGAGGTAACTGTGAAAGTCTGCCAATGAACGTTGGATCGAGGACACTGTAAAGTGTCTGCTAGTAAGAGGCAGGTGACAGATGGGTTGTCAAGAAAGAACCATTCTGGAACTGAGAGGAGAGGAAGTGCTTGAATGGTTGTCAAGTCTTAGATGTCGGCAGGTGGCAGGCAGGCAGACCAAATGGGAAGGACACAGCAGGGAGTGAAACTGAAGCACAAACACTTCCAAGGATGTGAACAGACAACCTGACAGGAGAGACAGAGATTGAACATATTTTTTTTACAAACGCCTTATAAAGTGCAGATTTTCAAAAACTCTGGTTTGTGTAGTCGTTTTTTAATTCATGTCTGGATGGAGATATTTTGTGAAGCAAAGGTTTTTTGGGGTTGAACATATCAGTTAAAAAAGTATCTGCAGTCGTGTACAATCCGGGGCCACATCTTTCAAGCTGCATTTGTAGACCAATCATGTCACAGTGGTACGACTAGACAGTCTCAATCCAGAGGCTCCTCCAAATGCAGCTGATAAATGTGTTAATCCACCTCAGAGCAGCGCAGACTCCTCCGGGTGGGTCCTTTCCGGCCAAACACATCCCATGACTCATTGCGCTTCAGTAAAGAACAGTTTTAAGTAATTTGATGTTTTCGTCCGTAGCTTTGTTCAAGATTCAAGATTCAAGATTTTTATTGTCAAATGCACAACAATAACATTAAGCAGTCGCTGGCAGTGAAATGCTTGAGTCTCAGGCTCTCTTCTGCGAGGCATCAGTTGTTCCCCCCCCCAAAATAAATAAATAATAAAAAGTCATAACAAGATCAAAAGTAAAACCCTAAAAATACCAAACTGTGTCCGAGTAATGATAATGGTGTCACACTAAAACAGGAAGCATCTGACATATGAAGCCTGACGTTCTGTTCCATACGAGCTGAGGTCGGCCATGTTTGAAGAAGGAGTTCTTTCAGTGCATCGTGGTCACTGTCACTGTCACTTCATCGTCTAACACTAACAAAAACTCTGTGCTCACAGTTACTCTGAGTGACGTTCGTAAAGACGCCACCTCATCATCACCCCTGAGCCGTGGCATACAGGGAAAATTACTTTGCTGCTTTCAGCTCTGTAAGGAAAGTGTCCAAAGGAGCACTTAGCGCTGAGCAGACATGGCTCACTAAACAAGGTCTTTATAATTCTCTTTGGACTCATGATGTTTCACCAGATTTGCAAGCTGCCGGCAAACACAAAGGAAAATGCGAGATTTAAAAAAACAAAAGCAACAAGGTCATTTTGTTTTGAATGCTATGCACTGACATGTTCATCGGTGATAAGGATATCAGTCAATGCTGGAGGGCTCTGAGACACTTGTGGGGGATTTCAAACACTTTGCTCAGTGATTCACTGAAGCATGAGAAACACTCAGTTCTTCATCCAGTCATTTGCAATTTGTGTTTGTGTGTATGAAGTTTATTTCAGGTCTGTGACAACATGATTTGAGAGCAAATGCATCAAAATCGACTGTTTCTGATTTATTAGACTATTGACAAAGAGGGATTACTGTGTACAATATATCAACAGTGCATTATGACATTAAACCGAAAATGTCTAACTTCACACTTAAATGATCAATATTTATATGTATCTATGTTTATATATTTTATTACAAATCTTTTCGATAGTTTATTGCTGCCTTTGGTATGATGAACACACATTGAACGAGGCTCTTTTCTTGTCTTGCAGTTCATCAAAGCTTTCTACAACAAGACGTGGATGGAGAGGTATGGGGAGCCAGTCGGAGCGGAGGCAGTCACCCTCCTCTGGTCCGTCACAGTGTCCATATTTGCTATCGGAGGTCTTCTGGGAGCATTGTCAGTGTCTTTATTCCTCAAAGTGTTTGGAAGGTCAGTTGACTCACGCATTCTCATACCATGCGTCACTGCAGATATGTCTCTCCAGATGCACTGGTCTGACTTGTATGATCAGGCGTGTTTCAAAGGATTTTGTGGATTTTTTGCGTATTCTTTAATTATCAAAATGATCAGCGGTTCTCAGGGTGCCCTTCTCGGCCGGGGGCCCACAGCCTTTGCATGCCATGCTTGTTTTGTTGCAACAACCCTGAATACGATCACTTTACTTTCCATTGAAATTAGATCATAATGCAGAATACAGCTCGAGGACTTGTGATCCAAAATTATAAATCAATAGTGTTCTTCTCTTAAATTGTCAGTGTCCAAACACCTTTTACTTAAAAAGTTTCTCAATCTTGAGACACATGAGTGATGTAATCCATTTAGAGTTGGCAAATCGGTCCAGGGGATAAAATGAGATGTGCTCCTCTTAAGAATACAGCTTCATGGGAAATCACTGCTCTTCCCTCTGCACCTCCACTTTCCCTGGATTGGCTATAACTCATGGCAAGATTATCCTTCATCTCGGCATGACACGCTACACATGCAATTTTCATAAACACAATTCTCAGTCTTTCGGAGCTTAGGTGATAATACTGATACGCTGCAGTGCAATTCTTTTCTTCTCTTCTTCAGGCTCTCGGTTTTCACATTCTTATATTACCCTCGGTACCTCAGTAACCCTCCTTCTCCTGTCGCTGTCAGTCTCTCTAAATCCCTGGGACTGTTGAGTAAGGGCAGGAAGTGTAGGGACTCACAATGTACAGTTAGATTTTCCATCATGCACCACAGGAAGTGACAAACAGGCTATTCTCTATGGGGATTATATGGATATGTCTCATCATATAGAACAACCCAGCAACACATACTAAACATACTACATCTCTTTTGTGAATCAGTGACTGTGACTTCAGAGTGACTGAACTACTGATTGTGACGGATTATAGACAATATTCTGTCATAATCTAAGCTATTGATCAGACTAATTTAAATTATTTAGAAACAAATTTTAATTTAAGCATTCCGGATTGCCATGTTAGTTTCAGTTACCGGTGTTAAACTGTGGTCAGGCGCACACTGATCACATAACGTGTCCACTGGTCACACGGACTGTTTCATTTTTAACAGGCATTTATTGTTGTGTGTCAGTGGTAGTCGCCACATTTATCAAATGTCAATTATTTGACAGAAATGGTAGAACCTTGTCTGAGGCTTGAGTGGAAGTGGAAGGCCAGATGTGGTGAATTTGGTTTAGTTTGAGTTTAGGCTGACATCTGGTGCTTGAGCTGAAACCTGCATAGACTGGTTTAGGGCCACCTGTGCTCCTATGAGTAGCTGGAACATAGGATTGGGTCCTGTTCTGGCATGTTCAGGACTGTAGGAAAAAAATCTCCTAAAAGCCTATTTTCTCCCATT
Source organism: Platichthys flesus (assembly GCF_949316205.1). Taxonomy (NCBI): domain Eukaryota; kingdom Metazoa; phylum Chordata; class Actinopteri; order Pleuronectiformes; family Pleuronectidae; genus Platichthys; species Platichthys flesus. The sequence continues at coordinate 10,201,679 of NC_084946.1, read as the reverse complement.
TGTGATCAATGCTTTTGCATATAGGAAAAGTATCAGTTTCTGTTTTTGTATTTGTTGTCATCACTTAAATATTTCATGTTTTTTTACAGTGAAGTACAATTTGCATATATGGTGAGTTGTGATATACCAACATCTGTGAAGAGTAAAATTCAAGCACTTTGTTTATGCCTCTACTGCTCTGAGGTTTTTGACTGTAGTGTACACTTACTGACACCAGTTGTAATGAATGTTAATACTCGACTACTATTCTCTCCTTTACCCCTCACCTACCACACACAAGAGGTATCACCTTTTAATGAAAAGTGACTCCTGATTATTCCAAGTTTTGAAGTAGCAGTCATGTGCTGATTAGCTTCAGACTGAGTGATAATGCTCTGACGGCTCATTCTGCCTTGAGAGTTTTGTCCGGTTTCAGGCGAGCTGACATGTTTCATTGCTCGTGCTGCCACTCTGCACGGGCGTACACCAGTCTGCCCCCAGGGATGAACAGCGGCACTGAAGATATCACCTCAGTGCTCCACAATAATATACCTCCATAGGAATCTATTATAAACTAATGATGGGGATGTTGCTCTCGGAGCGGGGAGAGACTTGTGAAGATTTCATTCAGAAGTCGTTCGAGAAAATGAAGATGACCTTTAGGTATCCCCTTGGATTTCTCAGGTGGCGATTCGCACTTTGTTGATGAGGCTGAAACATATTATTCAATCTCCCTCCATATTCTCCAGCAGACATCTGTGGGCCAGCTGCTACTTTTGCAGAATATCTTGGAGAGGTGAAAAAAAAAAATCTGATGCCAGGGAAGAGACTTGAATATCTATTAGCAGATGAAGGCACATCAGCAATCTTATAGAAATGTGCTTCAAAGAGTGACCGAGTGAAGGTTAAATGGTTAAACTTGCTGCTTGCTTGCTTTAGTTGAATCTCCTACCCAGCATACAGTTTTGTTACATATAAAGTGTAATGGAAAAATAACTAAGTGTGGTGGAAAACTACATTTTGTAGTCTAAAAGCAACTTGTATATTCCTGTCTGAGCCTTTTATGACCTGAACTGTCTGTGACCAGAAGCCCTTATGACCTTTCTATTACTTAATGACCGTCCAAGGACTTATTTTCTGTCTGCTCTTTCTTCAAAGGAATCTTATACAAATCAGTTTCCTGTGTTTTAATTCCTGTCTCAAACCTCGCCTACAGTACCAGTCTGAACTGGCTAAGACAACTGGGTCCTTACTTCTCTTAAATAAGATGCTTGCATTAGACATCAACACTCAGAGACCCCGTGACTCTCTGTGTTGATCCTTTCAGCAGAGAAACCATATTAAAATACACAGAGACACATTTGGTGATCCAGCCTCTTATGTTTTCAGATTTCCATCACAATATGCAATAAAGAAAAAGACGTTAGTGTGAGAAGAGAACAAGGATCACTGTCACAAACACATTACACACTAGAATGGAACACAGTACACATGTCCGCCAAGGCCCATCAGTCCTCTAATGAAACCACAATCCAGTTCACTGGATCCAGATTTTTATTTGGATATGCGCCAAATTTCACACGCTCATAAATTTCAGTTCTCTAATCATTTCAGTTTTCAAATCCATAACTATGAGTTCATCCAGAAATCAACAGAAATGTTTAAAAATGTTTTCTCACAATTATAAAGAAAGTGAAAGAAAAGGGGTCCTTCAATAAATACTTACTTGCCAACACAATAATAATGAAATATCTTCATTAATAGAACGTAGTTTAAAAGCTATGATTTTTTGTTAGTAACATAAAATAAAGAATCTATTAAGAAGAATGCTTTCACGCTCGGGTCATGATTTATTATGCTTATGTGACGGTCTCTGTTTTGCTCTGCTGCTATTTCTATGTACTTCACTGGAGTCAGGTTTAATGGAAGCAGTGTACGTTTATTCTGCAACCTGCAACATATATGGGACAAACAGCCATAGTCATTGATAGCGCGAGCACCTGCTTGTCAGTAACACGTGGTCGTATAGTGGTAGACAAGTTATACTTTACAATATACCTGCAACATATATGGGACAAACAGCCACAGTCATCTACAAAAGAAAGTTGCATATTACTTTACAGGTTTCATACACTAAATTAACCATAAGCAACTAACTAAAACACTAACACGAAAGAAAGACAACCTACCGATAGCGCGAGCACCTGCTTCTGAGGTAAAAACAAAGTGCGCCAGACTTAATCCCCCAGAAGCTCCCGCGATAGGTTTTCAAAATAAAAGACACGGCAAAATAAAAGAAATACATAAAAACAGTGACTGCTGTCCCACATTGAACAGGATTTAACAAACAACATATTTACACCGTTACATACACCCCTCTTAAATTCTGTTCAATCCCAGACAAATCCTGAGCATCAACCAATCAAAAATAGAAAAGAAAAAAAATTAGGAGCTGCTTAAAGTGCGAAACCAAATTACATATGTCAAATACAGTCGATACAAATCCTCCCTGAAGGAGTGTAAAAGGATAGGGAGGTACCAAGCCCAATACCTTTTTTACAGACTAGTAGAAGATGCCATTTACATCCCCTGAACATCACATTCAAGGCAATACACAATACATACTCCAAATTCACAAAAAAAAAACAAATACTAGTTGGACATTACCAACACAAAACTGGAATAAAAAAATAAATCCTAGTTCGTCTAAACCTCAAGTATCCTATGAAAGAAAGCAAAAACAGGATTTGAAACAGAGAAGTTGTTCTCAACCTTGTGTGACATCTCATGGATCAGTTTTTTAGGAGGTCTTACGTGTCTCCCATATCTGCTAGTAACTGAACCATCATGATCTGTATCAATACTATTAGGTTCTGTGCAAATAACAGGAATCTCATTAACATCGTCTGTGGGAGTTAATTGAGACATGCTAACTGTGTTTGAAACAGGCAAGTGAGCTACACTGACAGGGTTTGGATCTGATGAGCTAGCTACACTGACAGGGTCTAGATCTGGTGAGTTAGCGACACTGACAGGGTCTAGATCTGGTGAGTTAGCTACACTAACAGGGTCTAGATCTGGTGAGTTAGCTACACTAACAGGGTCTGGATCTGGTGAGTTATCTACACTAACAGGGTCCGGATCTGGTGAGTCCATGAGCCAATCCATAGTCCGGTTGTAGCCATCCACATTATCCCTCTACTCAGAGTCTTGACCGCTTCCACATGCCACATCTGAGTCGATAAGGGAAGCAGGAGTTTCAGGCACATCCAAGGTAAGAAAGTCAACTGGGAGAAGAAGGTTCCGGTGCACAACACTCTCTCTCACAGTTAGATCATCCCTTATCCTGTACACATTGATCCCAGACCTCACCGACACAACATCATATGGTGTAGAGTCCCATTTGTCAGCGAGCTTCCTCTTGCCTCTTTCACCATGGTTGGCCAGCAAAACTCGATCACCCACAGCCAGTGGAGAGCCTTTGACCTGCGGTTATAGAGCCTGGCATGACGTGCTTGCTCATCAAGGCTGTGTTTCCGAGCCATCCGCGACGCTTCGGATAAGTCCTGCTTCAACCGAGAGACAAACTCATTCTGACAGATCACTTTGTCATCCTGTAACACATACTGGAACATGATATCAATAGGAAGACGTGGAACCCGACCGAATGTGAGGTAAAACGGGGCAAAGCCGGTTGTCTCATGTACCGTACAGTTGTAGCAAAAAGTGAGCGTCTGCAACACCTGGGGCCATCTGGCTTTTGCTACTGGGGGAAGGGTTCTTAACATGTTCCCTAGTGTCCTGTTAAAGCGTTCTGTGACACCATTAGCCATTGGGTGGTAAGGTGTGGTGTGAGACTTCCGCACCCCTGCCATATCTAAAAGTTCCTTCAGGAGCTTGCTCTCAAAATGCTCTCAAAAACGTGCACGGCCCTGATGACCAGCATTGTCATGGAGGCCAAGGAGAATCTGAGACTTAAGGTCATCTGGCACAATGAACTGGGACAGCTTCTTGTTCAGCCGGTGGTCTTTTTTTACCCTGCACAGAATCCCATTCTGTATTTTCAGCTTTTTCCAGTGTCTGAGAAGCTTACAGATACTATCCGGTTCAGATGCGGCCTCTCGTCTGGTAGCTCTCCTTTTCCGTCGCACATAGTAGAGGACCCTGCTTACTGTTCGGTCTCCTGGAGACTAAAAAGCTGGCTCTGGGGAATTGCAGTGGAATGGTCTTCCTCAGGCAACTGTGGTAGTGGTAGATTAGCACCGATCAAAGCACAACCAGCATGAGCGCTCAGCGCAGCTGACACCTCATCTGAACTGATGGAACTTCCAGCAGGCTGAAAAACAGGATCAGCAACAGGGTCCTGTGTCTTTGACCTTGTGCCTTGGAAAATCTGACAGTCGTTTGTAAGCCGTAAAGCATCTTGCACTGTACCCTTAACAACGCCATTTACCTCATCCAATAGTGCTACATACGGCTCTTTCAGCAAACGATAACCAACACATGACTGGACAAATGGTTCACGGCTCAGAGCATCTGCTACAATATTTTTAACTCCTGGAACAGACTTAAGATCGAAGTTGTACGCCGCCAGCTTGGCCACCCATCTTTGTTCACATGCATCTAAGCGTGGTTTTGTCAGAATGTAGGACAAGGGGTTGTTATCTGTCCAGGCCGTAAAGTGTTTTCCCTTCAACCAATGACACTGCCTTTCTTGGTCTGTGATTGAACTTGTCGCCCAGAAATGAGCCTGAACAGAGGTTTGGCTTTTGCAGAGCAGTCAGCGATGAAATGCTGATAGTAAAAAACCATGCCCAGAAAAGATCTGATCTTTTTCAAGGAGGGTGTGACACCATCACTCTCCATCAACTCTGTCTCTCCTACATCGGCAATAACTTTCACCTTATCAGAATCTGTCCTAACTCCATCTGCACAGATGAAATGCCCAAGAAACTTAACTGAGCTCTTCAGGAGATGACATTTCTTGGGGGCCAGCTTAAGTTTGTGATTCTTCAGACGTGAAAACACCATTTCCAGACGCTCAAAAGCAAGCTGCTCGTTGGGGGCGAACACCAACAAGTCGTCCAGGTAACACAGTAAGCTGCTGAAGTTTTCGTCTCCGAAGATTGACAACATCATCCGCATGAAGGTTGCAGGACTGTTACACAGACCTTGGGGCATCCTATTGTACTCATGGAGGCCAAATGGTGAGGAAAACGCTGTGTACTTCTTGTGTGCCTCATGCAGTGGTACATTGAGGAATCCAGAAGTCAGGTCCATGGTGGAAAAGAAAACCTTCCCTCCAAGTGCAGCAAGGGCATCGGCTTGGTGAGGCAGTGGGTGTGCATCATTCACAGTCTTTGCATTGAGCAATCTGAAGTCAGAACAGATGCGCAGACTTCCATCTTTCTTCCACACCAAGACCAGTGGGGATGCATACTCGCTGTGCGACTTCCGGATGATGCCTCTTTCCTCCATCTCATTGAGTGCTGTCCTTAGCTTCTCATAATGGCCTGGTGGTACTCAGCGGTAGGGTAGGCGAAATGGTCTCTCATCCACGAGGTTTATTTTGTGGACGAAGTCCGTAGCCTCCCCACAGTACATCTTGTCCCTGGAAAAGACTGACTGATACTTCTCAACAAGCTGCAAAAGTCTATCTTTCCACTGGTTAGAAACCTCACAGCCCTCTAAGTCTAAGTCTTGTAATCCCAACTTGTCTAAAGAATTTTTTCTCTGCTCAGGGGACTTTGCTGTCACAGAGGCCTGTGTAACACTATGGTTATTGACAAACACTTTATCAGGTGAAGACAACTCCTCTACTTCGACACATGGGAAAACATCTGCAATCTTGCAGTTTCTCCTAAGAGTCACTGCCCTACTGCTAGGATTGATAAGTTTAAGAGGAACCCACCTATCGCCCCACATAGGCGTGACAACACGGCCAACCATCACATTTCTGGGCCTGGATCTTGATTGTGTTGGTCCAACAATCACTGTGCTACCTACTGATAAAGGTGCAGATGCGGGCAGTTTACCCCAGACAAAGTGTTCATGAAAGGGTTCAAGTTTAACACTCTGCCTTAACTTTACCGTGCCGATCTTGTCAGGCATGGGACCTCCCCGCCATTTCTCAGTGTTTGAGAGCAGGGACAAAAACTGGCCACATTCATCATCAGCAATGTCAACTGGTGCAGCCAGAAGTTTCCAATAGTCCTCAGCTGTCAGATTTCTGAAGTCTGTGTGTCAATTGAAAAATAACAGTCTTTCCAGATGGTGCAAAAGAAGAAAGAGATTCACATAAGGATTCAATGTCATCACTATCACAGCTGGGAGGGTCACTATCATAATCCACACTATCCTCCCTAAGGTGCGGATCCACTAGTTTTCCCGCTGCTGATGAGTGGCTGACGACGTCCGGCCAGGACAAGCAAGCCTAGAGTGGTTCGGTGAGTGGCACTGGAAACAGAGTCTATGGTCACGACAGTGGGTAAAACCCAATAATCCTCTTCCCCTTCCCCTGCCAAATCTATGGGGTGTGCTAATATCTTCCCCACTAGCACTCATCATTAAATAAAAAAATATACAGTATCAGAAATAAAAATGAAACACTCAAAATGTAAAAAGTTAAACACAGACGAGTGGCGAAAAGAAAAAAAACTTAATATATGTGCATTCAGTTTAACACAAATCGAGTTACATGTCCACCTGGTCACACAGAGAAGATCAGCAGCAGCAGAACAATCCCCAGATCGGCGCTGATGAATCCACCATCCAGCAGGAGAATCGATGGGTCACGGCACCAATGTGAACATATAAACATATTTACACCGTTACACTTATACCTAAAAAGCCTTTACAGTGATGAGTTTGAAGCCATAATGGAGGTCAGGTCTTATCTTTGTGCGGTTTCAGTGAAAATGTATTTCTTGTTTGTTAGAGTGGTAAATTAACACTTTAATTTATAAAATTGTTATAAAATGAGCTTTACACCAAGTAACCCCTTATATAGTCTGCATTGTTCAGTGTCCAGTGGCCAGGTTGTTTGTCATCCTCATTTACACATGCTCTCTCACACTCCGTGTAGTGTCCGTCTCTTCTTGGTGACCTTGCCTGTGACTGTCTGTTCTGATTCCCTGTGTATAACTTGTTGTACTTCACAATGGTCTCCTTCTGGTGCGCTCCCTACGACTCAATCTGAAAAGCCCTATTGTATCATAACATGTTTTTGATTTTGAAATTATAAATAGGTTTTTGTTCTGTGTCCGTCGTCCTGCGTTGTTGCGTTATGAGATTGTGGACATTTGTACCACAGTTTGGTTTTCACCCCTTATGCACAATATACCCCTCACTGCTGTTAAGGGGACTTATTATGCCCATTTTACCACAGTTGATATGGTTCCTTGGGGTCTTAATGAAATGTCTGTAACATATTTTGGTCAAAATACCTCAGGGATAATTTAAAACAGCACCTTTTTACCCTGTCTAAAACAGCCCTCCTCAGATTGACCTGTTGTGACGCTAGCGTCCAAGGCCATGCAACTCCCTACATGTGCAGATACCCAAATAAACGTGTAGAAGCACTACAAGAGTGGAATTTTCATAATATGTCCCCTTTAATGTGACTCGTTGTTTGCAACTTGTCATAACTTGTCAATCATGGAATCTATCCTACACTTGGCTGGGTGTTTGATGGCAGTCAAAGGTGCCTTTTTAAAGGTTTGATGTAAATGAGCACACAGGCTGCCTGAATGCATCATTAGCTTTAGTCTCTCACGAGGAGAGGAGCTCCAGTTTCAGGCCGGGCTTTTGCTTCTTTGAAGGAGCCGTGGTAACAGGTTGCGTCCCTCGATGTGTCGAGAGTCTTTCTCTGCTGCTGGCCCCAGGCCCTCAATAAGTCTCCTGCTCCACTAAGTTACAGTCCGGCCTTTTTAATCTGCCCCGTAATTCAACCCTATTCTGTCTTATCATTCTGTTAATGTCTATCTGTTTCATTGAATGCCTTTCTTTCTTAGATATTCTCATCCATACTTGCAGTGGTGGGATGTCACAAAGTACATTTACTCTATTTCTCATGTATACTCATGATACTCATGTATCTGTTCTTAAGTTATTTACTTTTTGGTACTTTTCACTATTACTATACCAAATCTATCAGAGAATATATTTTCTAACCCCCTTCATACTTACAATGCATAATGTTACATGTTCACATTTTTCTTTTATATGATCTATTTCAAGAAGGTAGTTATCTGAGGGTTATCACAATTACAAATACTCTTTTCAATATGACAATGGTTTGATGTTTTAAGTGGCATCACCTGTAGTATTCTTTGTTAATATGAATGTAAAATTCTTATATTAATATACAGTAGCACAGATACTGATGAAGTAGAGTGTTGCAATAGAGAACAGGTTGCACTTGGCAAGTACTTTTAATACTTTGAGTATATATAAAAAAATTTTTGATTCAAGAACAAAAGTTAGTAATGTTCCTTTACTTGAGTAAGTTTTGGGTATTTATTTATACTTAAGTGAAATGTTTGAGTACCTCCTAGAGTCTCATTTCACTGTGCTTTGTTTGTTATAACTACAGTATTTTTATTTTGTTTTAGACTTGTATCATTATTCAGAACAACCTCTCAGCCCATTCATTTCCTTATCCTCCGTTAATATTCATGAATACCATTTAAATGTCATCATTTTTATTAAAGCCTTCAAGATTTTTCACAAAAATTGCTCATTTTGCTGTAAAAAACCTTTGAAAGTCTTCAGCAGTCAGATGAGTTTACCTTGATTTATTTTAATCTTTGAGTATAGGTTTTGTGCAGGATCATTTTAACCTCAGCCTTTATACCTGATGTCGATGTGCTTTCTAACCACGTTCTCTCTCTGACTGAAGGAAGGGAACCTTGCTGCTGAATAACAGCTTTGCCATTATCGCTGCTCTGCTGCTGTCCCTGGGCGAGACTGCGAAATCTTTTGAGATGCTGATCATCGGCCGTCTCATCATCGGGGTGGACTCTGGTAAGAGCTTATTTGCTCAGCAGGGAGTGCACCGAAGTCACTGTGTACCAAAAACAATGTAATCATTTTAATCACGTAAATCAAGTTACAGGATACAGAACTTTATTTTAAGTTTAATCTAAAGCGAAACTTCCATGCCCTTAAAAACGAGATCTGCTTGAATTTTTTGTATTTGTTTTTTATGTGTGAAAAACTTTATTATTATTATTATCATTATCATTATCATTATCATTATCATTATCATTATCATTATCATTATCATTATTATTACTATCATTATTATTATTATTATTATTAATTGTGCCATTATTAAGTTTCAAGGAGTACCAGAAAGTTTACAGCTTGGTTTGTTGAACCTATGTGCTAATGAAAAATGGACAGATGATGAATTATAATGAATTAGTAGGCTTTTGGTGTAACTATCCTAACAGCCCCCAGGACAGGAAGACAAACCTGCTGAAATTGGCTGAGATCAGAGATATCTTGCCAGACCTGATTGCTTGCATGCATCGGTAAAAACATGACTTAGATTGCAGGTGTCACTTTCTCTTGCTTTTGCTCATCTACAATCCCAGAGGAAGAGTGGAACATCACTGCCCAGTCATCCCTGTGATTTGTGGGTTATACTGCCTGCAAACATACATTTGGGGGAGATTAAACTGCAGTTAAATCATCAGCCAGAGGCCTGACTCTAACCTGCTGGCACAAATAAATCACTTTTTCCAAGTCCATTAGCACAAAACGCTGATTAATTTGAGAAATTAGGGACGATCGAACTTCCAGGGAAGTTTTTCATGTAAATGGACGTCCTTTACATTCAAACCATTGAAACAGTTCTCACAGCACTGACTGATAGGGGAGAACAAGCAAATGTGGTAACATGCACATTTGGAGCCAGAGTCTGTATCATTAGTGATCAGGGCTTGAAGTCAAAGTGGTGAGGTCTCACCGATACGCATGCTCATCCAATCGCATATCTTTAGCTGTCAATCATAACATTTCAACCTTTTATAGCATCATATAACTAATTTAAACCAAACTTACCATCAGTTTGATGAGAACAACCCAAAATGACAGGAACCATATTTATTTAATCTTTTATAACAACCTTCGAAGTAAAAAGCCTTCCTGAAAGAACAGTCTGCTGTGCTTGAAAATGGGCTACCTTTCTGGCTTAGATACTTACTTTCATCTGAGGATGCCATCATTCCATGTTTTCTTTCCCCTACTTGCTTATGGGAAGACTTGCAAACCCTGTAAAGCCCAGGGGTTCTCTTGGAAGTTCACCTGTCGGCATATTTCATCATGAGCACGTGTCAGGAGCGTTAGTGTAGTAACTCTCACTGCTTGAAGCTCTGCACTGCAGGTTGAATACTTAATCAGATTTAGTTAATAACTCCTACTGCAGGTGCTTCACTCTGACTATACCCAACTGCAATGAAACACATAAATACACCATGTTATCACATTTATATGGCTAAGTTTGTTGTGTACATTCATTATTCATGTGGGATCTAGGTCTTCTGTGCTTTAATGCCTTTAATGTCCAAATCTGAAAAATAGCTGCATCACTCATGTTTTTTTTTTTTTATCTGACAGGTATAGCTCTCACTGCGCTTCCCATGTACCTGGGAGAGATCTCCCCACGACATATCAGAGGGTTCATCGGCCAGTTCAACTCAATCCTGATCTGCCTGGGAGTGTTCACAGGTCAAGTACTGGGACTGCCCGAGCTGCTGGGCCAGGTCAGTGTTGTGAAAGATTAAATAAAATATCAATATAGTATATGTTTTAGTTTGCAGTGCATCCTGGATAGAGTATGCTGTAGGTTGATGATTTGTTCTGATTCATTGTTACATGTTACATGTTGAATTTAAAACCACTGTGAGTAAAACGTGAACCCATCATGACTCTCAGTGATGCTTTGACTCCAGAAAATGGAAGCTGTGTAGGAATACATCATATTTTGTATTTATGGTAGAAGATATGAAAAGTCACTTACAATCCTGGCTTTTATTTGATAGGCAAATCAAAAAATGCCCTTCTTGCACTCGAAATCCACACCACAGCTGTGTCCATTATATTTCAGTGCTTAGCATCTCTGTGAATGGCTCAGGGTTGCCACATCATGCTTTGTCTGAGGAAACCTATTCTCTGCTGGCATTAAATCTTTCAAAATGAAACCATGACATGATAAACACATAGCTCTTTAGAAGCAGTTGATATTTTCTATACAGCTGGGGGAGTGAATGATATTTCTGAATATGAGGGTCAGTCAAACTTCCTTAAATGCAAGACACAACGGAGAGAGGGAAACACGTGCGTGTTTGCTGGTCATCCATTACAGGACAGGATTGGAGAGACGGTTTGAAGAAGTTGCACACTGGTCTATTTAAAGACCCGTTCATGGAACAGAGAGCGGAACTGAAACAGCAGCTGCAACACTTCCTCCATTAAAGTCCAGGATGGATGTGATATTTAACGTTTAATCAGCAACATGCTGTCCTGACTTATTTCATCAGTTTCACACCTATCTAGTGACTCGCAGACCTGCCGTGTGAGCAAAGTGACCGTGTCTGGTGTGCGTTAGCCACAAGGCTTTGATTGCCAAGGACTTTCCATCAGTTAATAGAGATGATCAAGCCTTACAGGAAAGTGGCAGACCTCACAAGGCTACAAGGCAGCAGATAGGAACAGTTCAACATAGCAATCAAATCAAAATACATACTCCTCTGTATGTATTTTACCATGGAGGAAATGTTATCCATCCCCCACCCCATTTTTCCTTGGGGCGGAAAACATGACATAAGCATCAGGCACATGTGCTTTGAAAGGCAAATTCAGTTTTGTCATATGTGAACAATATTTCAGTGATCGACAGCGCGTTATCCCCGGCACACTCTGTTGACCTTAGCTTTGGCACGGCACTAAAAAATTAATGACTTGCTTTCCAAAATTTGAAGGATACAATTTTATCTTTTTCTGAACAGCAGTCGTGTCTGTTCAGAAAATGGGAGGATTGTGATCTGAGTCATAAAAGTGTGTGGATGGATGAGAGGAGGTGTGACCTTGAATATCGTTTGCCTTTTGACATGTAATTTGGCCTTTTCTTCTCAGACTATAGGTCAAGGTATATATTACAAAGACATACAACGTTGAAGTCAATTTACATTTTTAATGTTGAACTCCAACAAACAGTGGCATTATTGTACAGTAAATCTTTAATACAAGCACTGGTTGGAATGCTAATTCTTACACTCAAACCAAAGCCACTTGGTGTTAGTGGCAATATAAGATAAATAACTAATAAAACTGCCTAACTGTTGAAAATAAAAGTTTGTAAATTTAGAGTGTCAGTAGACCTTTAACTGCCCTGATTGTAAAAACAAGTGGACGATATCAAAAATAAATAAAGCATAAAACATAATTTCCTTAGGGATGTTTTGATAGATTTTTTGACCCTAAATTAAGTTTTTTTTTTGGAAGTTGGCTTACCATAGCTTCAGATATGAATAGTCGAGTAGTAATAGTCCCCTTATGAAACCACAGAACAAGATTTCAAATTTCATACATATCAGTCCCCAAAATATGCCTCATCAAGAGCAATGATTTATTTTCTTAGAGATAAACGAAAATGTGGAAACAGCCGATCTCACTGGTACAGAAAGTGAAAGAAATCCGATCCACTCCAACATGTAGAGGGTTCTTGCTTGGAACATTCCCCACTCCTCAAAAAAAACATCATGATATTCAAGGAAGATCATTGAGTTTAAGAGAACAGAGTCTCTTCACACTGAGTCTACAGCTCCTCTTGACTGCACTCGTGAATGAGGTGAGAGTGATTCATGAACATGTGCATCTGCATCAACCACAGCAACAGCTGTTTCTTCATCAAACTACAAGTTGGCACTCGAGTGTGCAGCGTCTCGATTTGTCTGTATAATGTTTGCACATCATAAAATCCTTCACAGCCACTGACAATTTGCCTACATCCACATCCTGGATTGTTTGAGCTCATCCTTTGTGCTGTAACATATTGAATGTGAGGAGCAAAGCACATTCCCAGCGGTGCTTTTACTTTCATCCCAACCATGATGATGTAAGCACAGCAAACATATGTCTGAGCCAGTGAATTTTTTGATTAAACTCATATTTTTCACAATTTCCATAGGCCAATGTATATTCCGTATGACGAACCGGGCATTGTAGTATAATAAATCTGTTTTCTGTTTGCTACTCTGTCTTTTTCTTTTCTTTGAATCTAATTCAGCGGAAAAGGACAAATATTGATGCATTTCTTTGCCCTTTTTCTGCCTGCGAGGGAAATCTTCAATATTCTGCAGATAGATGATGTTTTTATGTCTTTGTCAATATCAGATGCATCAGGGAGATTGGCAGATGAACGGGGAGATGGATGGGTCAAGTGGTAGAAGTTAACATGTTTCCAAACCGCAATTTATTCTGCCCCTAAATCAATGTGTATTTTCCCCTTTGACCATATGCCTTAAACTGTGAATCCCCTCGTCCTTACTGTTATTTTCCTATTTTCTTCCACTGTCACTTTGCCCTGACATTTACACACGGGCATATAGTGCTTGAGTGCTGAGTGGACACTAATTTTTAATTTATGAGTATCGGTTAGTCCCATCCATCATTTCGATCTGCTCAGCACCTTTATAAATATCATATGGAGTTGTATGTCTTCACCCAGCCACTGTTATGTATTCCTATCATGTCTGTGACACTCTGTCCTTGCCATTTGACAAGAGCGTATGTGACATATTTGATGATAATGCCATCGTGGTCTCTGCTGTCTCAAACAGGTTTCCTGTCAGCGGAGGCCTCTGTCAATGGGGGCCAGTTTAAGACATCACTTGTTGTGGGCTGCGAAATGGTGATAAGCTTTGACAAATGATAATTACTGTAACCTTATTGCTTAGCCATTGACCTTGTCCCAATAGGGGAGACATGTTTTTTTCGACATCACAGCAGGAGCAGGCTTTTAGCCGCTCTGTCAGTGAACATCCCGAGTCCCTGAACTCATCGACATGTCTCAAACGCAGCTCACACCACCAAGGTTACATTCAGTGGACGTAATGGGCCCTTATCTATACTCTATATCATCCAGCACGTCCAACTATATGGCTTCACAGGGTGTGTAAATGGACCACAAAAAAACAGTGGTTTGTTGTATGTACGGTTGGTCACTGTAGTGCCATTCATTTTTAATGTCATATACTGTGGTGTCACATCTAAGTAATGTGGTAGTTGGAATGGCTGATATTCGTCTAAAGTGTGCGTGTGTGGTCCAAGTATTACATGTTGTAGGGACCTAAATCTTTTAACACAGTCACATTAGAATCAAAATTATTGTATTAGCCAAGTATATTTTAACATACATACATAGGAAATTTGCCTTGGTGTAGTTGGTGCAAGGGACATAAAAAAACAACATAGTTTAATAAGGCATTTACTGAAATGGCAAATGAGCAAATATTAACAAATAGCAAAAAAAAATCAACGTTTAGGAAATAGAACAATAAGTTATTTGGGTACTAAGGAGCAGTGATTTGGAATTAGGATAGCGCCAATAATAATATATAAATTACACTGATGTGTGCCATGTCCCACTGCCATGGCTGTGTAGAACTCAACCATCACTTTCTGCGGCATGTTGAATTTCTTCACCTGCCGCAGGAAGAACATCCTCTGCTGGGCCTTCTTGATGGTGGAGGTGATGTTCTCCGCCCACCTCAGGTCTTGTACAATGATCGTCCCCAGGAATCTGAAAGATTCTACTGTTTTAACTGGGGAGTCGTACATGGTGAGGAGGCGGTTTGGGGTGGGCTCCTCCTGAAGTCTGCTGTCATCTCTACAGTTTTTAAAGCGTTCAGCTCCAGGTAGTTCTGGCTGCACCAGGAAGCCAGACGGTCAACTTCCTCTCTGTAGGCGTCCTCGTCCCCATTGGAAATTAATACATTGAGGGTTGTGCCGTCTGCAAATTTCAGGCGTTTGACAGAGGGGTGGCTGGAGGTGCAATTTTTTGTGTAGAGGGAGAAAAGTAGAGAAGAGAGCACACAACCTTGTGGGGCTCCAGTGCTGATGGTACCAGGCTCAGAGACAAGCTTAACCAGCCTCACGCGCTGCTTCCTGTCTGTCAGGAAGTCAGTGATCCACCTGCAGGTGGGCTCAGGCACGCTCAGCTGTGTTAGCTTGTCTTGGAGAAGAGCTGGAGCGATAGTGTTGAATGCAGAGCTGAAGTCCACACACAGGATCCTGGCGTAGGTGCAAGGGGAGTCGAGGTGCTGGAGGATGAAGAGGAGTCCCTGTTGGCTCTGTAGGCAAACTGCAGCGGGTCGAGGAGGTGGTTGGTGAAGGCCTTGAGGTGGGTCAGCACGGGGTTCTTAATTACTACAGAGTCAGGGCAGCTGGTCTGTAGTCATTTAGGCCTGTGATCCTCTGCTTTTTGGGAATGAGGATGATGGTGGATGTTTTGAAGCAGGCAGGTACCACGCATTCAGCCTGTTGGGGACACAAATCAAATCCCATCACGTAAATCATTACATTTTAATGTCAAGACAGGTTTGATTTAGGCCTTTTGAAGTCATGTACAAACGGCTCTCTGGGTGTGTGTGTGTGTGCACGCTTGTAGTTCTTTGCTATTTAACAGTACTATATGCTGTACAATGCACTCAGACACCAGAAACAAAGCCACACAAGTAGTTGAATAAAATATGCATTGATATAATTTTTACTTTGTATACAATTGCTGTGATTGAAGATGTTAGTTCAAACTCTCTTGAAACAAATAACTATATGAAAAACTGCCGTCAAATTTCCTTTTAGTAAGTTAATACTCCATGTCGGCCCTTCCTGTAAAGGGTCTATCCCACTCTACCACTTCACCGGAAAACAGTTTTTAGGCATGCTCCTTTAATTTAAGAATGGGACCTGCACAAACATCTGCAGGAGCCAGCTGTCAAAGTGCTCTTCAGCCAAAGCACGAGGAACATGGGCTCAGAGAGAAGGTGACATTCATTACAAACAGCTCCTGGCAGAGGGATGATGGGCTTTTCTTCTGATCCTGCCAGATTCCAAAAGCGGCCGTTCTGATGTGAGGTTTTTACCAACAAGCTTTTCGGTGTGTGAGCATTTTACATGATACATTTTCATCCTTCACGTAATGGCTAATGGGACATGACTAGGAAGAAAGCGAAAAAAACGCGCAGTTAGTAAAATGCTGGGTTAGGGGACCTTTTTAACTGGTTTTAGTTGCATCACGTGTCACTGTATTGATGCAAAGTGTTCTTATTTTCACATTACTTTACAGAGAACTTTCTGCAGTAATGCAGCAGTTTCTTTCTGTAATTCACCCTGATTCAACCGTCTCTATAATGAAGTGTGTGGCACCAAATTAAAACTGATTGCCCACTGTGGAAAATACAATTATGCAATTAGCTGTTTCCGCCTGAACCAGACTCAATAAAGATTAGTACAAGCAAGTTCATTTCTCACCTGGGTAATGATCTGGCTAACTTAAGCAATTAAAACTGATCTAAAACAAATATTATCTTGTATAATTGGATTAATTTAGGATCTTATTCTCCTGAAGTTTCCATTACCGCTCATAGACATATATGCTGTGATTTAAATATGAATTACTTATTTACCTGTCTTGATAAAGCTTTCAGTTAAGTTTGGATAAACAAAGTTCAGTGTAGTCAACTAAGCAACCTGTATTATATATTACAAGAGATTTCACAGAGGTAGTGTGGATGATTTCCTCTAACATCTATATAGTGTAGACCACAGAAATCAGTGCTCAGGGCATGAAATAGATTCTTTCTGTTGGAACATCCTGTCAGAGATCCAATGCAATCGCCCAGTCTCATCTCCCGCTGAGATCGGACAATCCACAACTCTGTATTAGTGAGACCTCTGGGTTGTGCAGTACGCTTACATTCACACAACTCACACAGAGTTTACACAAAGGGTCATAGGGAAGAGCTGGACTGTTACCAATCAAGGAGGTCTGTGAATGTTACTGCATCACCGTGGCCATGGGAGGCCTACCGCAGGATTGAGCTCATAACCATCCTCCCCTCAGGTGGTACCGAGCCGTCGTGCTGGGGGGGGGGGGGGGGGGGGGGGGGTACCAAATCCTGGGCAGATACCCAGGTAGCCATACACAGCTCCACTGCCTCAGCCACAAAGAGCCGGGGTATGGACACAGGGACCACAGATATAGCTCCACTGCCTGTGCCAGGGTGCACCCAAGGAGCAGCTCCACTAAGTCCACTTACAGTCTTCATTTGGGCTCTGTTCATACATGTTTGCAAAAGGTGAAAAAGTTATTTTTAGAGATTTAACTGGCTCTGTCAGTATGTTCCTGCTCCTCTGTCTCTCTTTCTCTCTAGCACTGGCACTGTCAACTGAGCCGAGCCAAACTTACTCTCTTCCTGCTCTCCATAGATTGTCTTGAAGTTTGAACCTTAGGGAGTCAGAGATGTCAGCTGAGTCTGTGAGCGAGAGAGAGAAGTGAGCAGTGGAATAAGTTTCTATGTTTGCGCCATTACCTTTCCTCAAGTTCTGGTACTATGATACAGGAGCTGCAAAAATCTTTTACTATAATCAACCGTTTATGTGCGGAGGCGGCACAAAATTAAACAGAGCCCCTTGCAATTCTCTTTGAAGGGAAAAGCCCAGACAGGCCCGTCAAGGATCTGAATATCTTTAATTTATTTATGGGAGGAATTGGCGGCAAACCGTCAGATGAAGTGTAGCTTTATTACTGCGGTGAGAAAAATTCATACGTCACAGCCATTCCGGCTTGTTCTGATCAATATTGTTTCAGCTGTTTCAGTGAAAAAGTCGTGATAAACATAATGTATAATACCTGCGTCAGAGAAACAAATCTAAGTTAGCGAATAGCAAACATTATTCAGCGGCTGCAGAGCCAAATATTTCTCTTGGGTTTTGGTGCATACAAACATGGAGCTAAAAGGGGAATGAATATTGGACTTACATATTTCAAGTGGACAGAAAAATACAACATGAAGCATAAATACAACAGACTGTGTGTACAACCAGTCTCCACTCCCGCCCATTCACTACATGCAGTCGGCCAATCGTGAGCATTGCGTTACTTAATTACCAAACTTACCGGAAAAATTAACATGTGCACTTACATTGGTGTGATAAGAACTTGCTAAAGTGTGTCTATAATAAAGATAGCTGCTTGGTAACACATTGGGTTTACAGCTGTTTGCACTAACCCCACCGCGTCAAAGAAAAGATTACTGCTATTAACTTTGCCAGGTTGATGGCAGGGTGAGTAAAGCCCATACCAAACAGTACTTTGAACTTTGGATGAAAGCATTTGGTGGATCATGACTGTAGAATGTATACACTTACTTAAAGGGATACTTCACCCAAAAATGAAAATTCTCTCATTATCTACTCACCAATATGCTGATGGAGGGGCGGGTGAAGTGTTTGATTCCACAACTCACTTGAGGAGTCTCAGGGGTAAACATTGTTCCAGCAGAATCCACTACAGTTAAAGGAACTAGTGACCCCTTCTTCAGACGTAATAATACAAAAGTAACATAACATGCCTCCATACTGCTCGTGGGGCGTCTGTTCAATCGTATTGGATTCTGCTGCAACACTCTTTACCCCTGAAACGCCTGAGGTGTTTTGTGGAATCTGGTGAGTGAATAATGAGTGACTTTTCATTTCTGGGTGAACTATCCCTTTAAACTGAAAAAAATTCACAGCCCAAGCTAAATCATTTTGAAACATTTTCAGAAAAGTTAATTGCATAATTTAAAAGGTTTTTCACGATACAAATGAAATCTCAGAGTAAAGGTTAGGCAGCTGCATTCCCAACAGACTTGTTATGAGTTGAGAGCTGACATTTTCCCTTCCAAAGGACACCTCCTCCTACAGTCTCTGCACAACTACAGTTATGCCCGTCCCACTTGCGCAAGAGTTATCTGGAAGTGTAGGCGTTTTAAAACAGAGCTGAACTATATTCCCACTATATATCTGAAGGGGAAACCATACATAATGAGGTATACGTTGACATGATGTCAATCTTTTTGTAGTGTGTACTCAATGGGAGAGAGGCTCACTATTAGTCATGACTGTGTGATGTCAGACCATTGTCTTTGGCCTAAGTCCGTACTGGCTGTGTTTGTCTCTTTCCTCCTAAATGTAATAATAAGCCTTTCATGTTGGTGTGTTTTCTTTTGGACAGAAAACACAACCCTGTGACAATCACAGTACTAACATCATCAGAGGTCACGCTCCAGCTTGATGGGCATTGTATTAGTTCACAAAAGGATGGTCCCCCAAACCTTTAAAGGCTAAATTGTGTAGGGTTTAGTGGCATCTAACCGTGGGCTTTGCTAATTTGAGCCCACTGAGTATCCCTCCCCTCACCTCAACCTACAGTGAGCCTACCTGAAGTACCTTATAAACACATAAGGCCTATTCTAAACCCAATGTGTGGTTTGTCCATCCTAGGTTTTTGTAGAAAGATGACGGTGCACCATGGTGGTCTCATCAGGAGAGGACCCAATGCAAATTTGAATGCACTCCCTCTAAGCCATCTAAAACGTGACTCTTAGTTTTAGGTGATTATACACTAATGAAAAAACAATAACACTTCTATCATTAGTACACATCCAATCCTGCACACTGCACCCTGAGCAGAAACTGTCTCCTACAATTATAGGCTGGTGCGTGATCTATTATAAGTAGTAGATGAAGAGACTTGATTGAAATCAGAATTATTCTTTGAAGATTCTCGAATGCATTAGTTGACTTTCTTCCTGGAGTTATACCAGAGGTAATTCCTTCCTCCTTTAGTTCCAACAGGACCAGGGGAGGCTCCTGGCATAGGCAACATAGGTGGTTGCCTAGGGCGCAAAATGTGAGAGGGCGCCACAAGATACTGATTTATCATGACGTGACACATGCAATGAAAACCAATACATTAACGTCACACCATCATCCTCTAACCCCGGGGATGCATCGGAGGTAGAAGCGCCCTGAAGTGGCACCAAAAGCTGTCCGCCTCCTTTCCGTGCCCATGCTGTTCGCACCGGCAGCGTAGTGCTGGGAAGCACCGTGGCCGTCTGGCGATATGCAGCGATCGCGAGTTTCTGTGAATTACCACATTCAAGAAATTTTGAGTATAAAGTTGCTAAGCTGCAGTTTCTACGAATCATATTTCAAATCCAAAGTTATCTTGATTGAGCTCGGTTGCAGGCTCGGTTTGGAAAGCAGGCAACTGAAAACACCATGTTTAATGCCAGCGGCCATAAATCTTCAGGATTTGATATATATTTGGCCCCTCTGGCGTATTATGAAGAAATTACTGTGTAATGGAACTGAAGCAAACCTGGATGACTAACAGCATACCTACAGCTGCCCTCTTGTTTGGCTATTTGTCTTGTCTGCCTCCACGCAGCAGATATTCACTGGGGAATATAGTTGGGATGTACAAAGAAAAGCTTCCTGCGTTCCAACATGTGATGATCTATTGATTATGTCTTTCTTCACTCATCCTGTAAAAATAGGAATGACCTTCATCAAAGTCAATCAGAAGACTTGGGGGAGACGGCATTTAAAAAATCTCTGTGAGATCCTGAGACCTGCAGTAAAAATATAATAATTAAATGAGAGTAACCTAACAAGGATCATGATTTCCTTTTTGCATCGGTGTTTGCTGGATTGCTCGCAGGATGGGTTTGGGTTAGGAGAGAACCCAGACCAGGAGGCAGGACATTGTTTTAACCTAATTCCTCATTGTGAGATAGAGCTTTCTCTGAATAAAGTGTGACTGATCCAAATACAATCTGTATCTCTTGATTCATACAGGTGTAGGGTTTTTTCAAATGAGGAAGAAACCTGTAAACACCACCAATGTTTAGCTGGGAATCATAATGTGGCCTCAGTGACAAGGATTGTTTTAAGTCTTAGGACTGTTGGGCCTGGCAGAGGTATGCACTCTACTAAGTGGCATCCTACAAACCACAAAAAGTTCAATCTTTCTATTTCAGTTGGATAGTTCGTTTTAAATTGGTTGACTTATTCACAGGACACCATACTGTCATTTCTTATTAAACTCCGACTTTATAAATTCGAAAACCCATTTGTAACAACAAGCAACAATTAGCTCAAGAGACAATTCCGTTTTTTCTTACTTCAAGCAAATATATGCATGAAAAACACCATAAGTAATGAATCAAGCTTTCACTTTCATAGCACTGCCCTAAGCCTGTAACCTATATTCTACAAACACAGGATTACATTATGTTACATTTTAATGACATTCATCACTGCTGGCAGAAATTATTAAGAGTGTTATGTAACCTGAGGCCCTGCTACAGGTGCCGCAGGCTGAGAGCGGGCCCCTGA
Source organism: Platichthys flesus (assembly GCF_949316205.1). NCBI lineage: Eukaryota > Metazoa > Chordata > Actinopteri > Pleuronectiformes > Pleuronectidae > Platichthys > Platichthys flesus. Next base: position 10,180,247 of record NC_084946.1, on the reverse strand, counting down.
GAAGGGGGCTATGAGAGTTTTTTCAAGAACCCCTTTGAGTTCGATGATTGGCTTTACTTATGTACAGAAGCCTGCATGGTCGAAAACCTCTAATGAGGCCCCATACCACAAGCTTTTATCAAAAGCTGAATAATTCAAAGGTTTGCTTGAATATCAGAATGTCTATCAAGTGTTGTGTTTCTTGGGGAGGGCTGTTTAGTCTATTTTTTTACATAAAGCCTCCTGGGCCCAGCAATGTCCTTTGAGATGCTGCTAAATATAACTTCTGTCCAACTTCTCCATACGGCCTGCTCTCACTCTTCACGTCTGAAGCTTTGATTTATTTCTCTCTGTCAATGTTTTGTCTACAGGAGTCCAGGTGGATCTACCTGTTTTCCTTCCTGGCGTTTCCGGCATTGCTGCAGCTGTGTGTGCTGCCCTTCCTCCCCGAGAGTCCTCGCTACCTGCTGCTGGAGAGGAGGGATGAGGCTGGAGCAGAGAAAGGTATTACACACTGCTGCACACTACATCTGCAGAATACAGAAAAGGCTGCCACAGGAGGCTTTGTCTCAAATGCATCAGTGCTTGTTTTAAGAGTAACGATCACATCCACACAGTCCTGGAGCTGGACAATTTTTTATATAGGGAGAGAGTGTCTCTTTTCTATAGAGATGAAATGGTATGAGCATTTGGTATCACGGTTCTACTGACTGAAAAAAGTGAAGTTGAAGTTAAAACACTAGGTCTCCTGTCTGCAGGAGTTTGTGTGGGTCGCGAATTGCCGGTCACATTCATTTAGCTATTAATCAATGGTGTCGGCTCATGAGCACGGATCGTTCTGGGCACATTGACCCTGGTTCTCCGGCTGTGGGCATCAAGTTGTGTCTCTCGTCTCATTACCTTGAACAACTTCAGGGCGTTTTGAGGTCTGAACCAAGGTTCATGTCTGTAACAATGTTTACATTTGATCCAGTTAGTTTGGGTTTCACATTGTAACTTTGACACTAAAGACAGTATGACAGACTGTCCGTACCTTCTGTAATCAGCCCCTACTCGGTTTGTCTCTGATGGTGACTTGTTGTAAATACGGCTATTGTATTTGCTAACTTTAAAAAAATATATTGCATTGAAAAAAACTGTCTCTGTTTGAATGGTGACAGAACCGGTTCACTTTGATCATTTCTTTGCAATGTTATATCATTTTGGTGTTACCATGTCAGCAAAATGAACGGCCTTGTTGTTCAAACATTATATTGTATTATTTTGACCACAAATAATCCTGTGGGCCGCATCTGTTTCTATTCTTCTTCTGTTGTATAATGCTGTCTTAACTTCCTGCAATCGGTCTGAAAGTCGGAACCAGCCCCCCCCAAAAAAAATGTCAGACTGCAAATGATACCAACCTTGGTTTGTCTTATCCAGACCGAGACCACCTCTTCAGTGGAACTTGTTCGGACATTTGTTTTTTAACTTAATAATCGAGTAAGTTAAAATGTTTCTGTTAATCTAATGGAATCAAACAGTGTCCACTTTGAGCTTGTTTTCTTTTTTATTTTAGTGTATATTAGTTTACACTTTCGAAAGCAGCTCCCTAAAAAAATGCTAAATGAGCTATAAGCAGTTCCTGTTTGCAGTGTACCAATGGATGAACACACAAGGGTTCGGGATTACTTTGGTACTGAAGAAGGCTCTTTTGTAAGGGAGGTGCCTGCATGTGTTTCATGTCTGTGTGATTATATTTGACCAAAGTATGACTCCAATAAGGACTGGGGAGCCATAACTTGTTTCTGTGACTCCTTTTAACACTCAGCTCCCAGCGAATGCAGGCTTTAGTAGAGTAACCACAGTGGGATCCTGTCAACTGTTTACATGCTCTGACATAAGGGGAAACAGCATAGGGTAGCGGAAAAGCTCAAAGTCTATGTGTTAACGAAGCATGTAGAAAACTATCATGTCAGCTTCGACTTTGATCAGCTTTGTCTCTGGAGCGTTTGGAGCTCTTTGAAGTTCATGGCCATATATTATAAATGGGGACTCTGGGGGACTGGTTGTTTGTGTTCTTTCTTGAAGGAAATATCCTGTTTGTCCAGAGATCAAATATCGAGTGAGGTCTCATTGCCGAGGACTTTGATTCAACATTTTAACAAACAGCTTTGATGCTTTGGTTTGCCTCACTCCTTTATTTGTAAATGTATGTAAATGCATTAAAACACAATATTCAATGTACATGTGATGTAAAATAATGTAAAACAGGCCTGTCAAGAATCAACCTGTGTGAACTGAGGGAGAAAACGTTCAATATCTCCAATTTCATGCATTTAATCTATTTAATGAAATTGCCACTCGTAGTGCAAGTGTGACATCAGGACATCTTGGTGACATCTGTTCACCTGTTTCATTAATTTGATAATAACCTTTTAACAAAACCCGGTCCATATATAACATATCATGAATAACACATTATTCTTGCACCACAGGTGTTTCTTATAGAGCAGAGTTGTTATTAAATCCGATTGGCACAATATTTTGCACACTTTGGCACAACATACAGCAACTGGATTTTATGGGGATTGCTTTGAAGCACTTAAGGGAATGTCTATATAGATGACAGCAGGAAAATGTCCAAAAACTGAGTCCTATTGATTTAGAGGAACAGAAATCGATTAAAGAAGTTATTCTCATAAAAGCGCTTATGTGTCAGAAACAAAGAGCTCTGGACGGTACTGACCAGTTAAAAGCTTTTTCTGGGCAAAAAATAATGATTTATAAATCGTGAAACATGTTTTCATTTAATTTGACAAGACATCCTCACTATGTACAATAGATCTGGTGCCAAATGAAAAACATCAGAAAAAAGATTGCTCAGAGCACATAAGAGGAATATTTTTTTTTTTTTATTTGCTCTCAAATCTGCAAACATTAAATCATTTACAATGATATCTCATTAACTTTGTACTATATTAACATGTGATCTGCATCTGGATAGGGATCAATGCAGTGTAATGCAAGGTGTAAATGCAGGAAACATTGAGACAGGATTGTGATCTGATAGGTCTTACTATCTGGAGGTAGTTGTTAGATTGATAGAGCGTAAATTGAATAATCATACATTGTATGAATATACATTAATAGTAGTGTTAATAAAAGTCTTACAAGGTTACTTACTATTGTTTAACAGTAACGGGAAATGCAGCTCCATGTGCTTCACAATGAAGAAATGACATGCAGAGTGCTTCACATGAAAGTAGAAGGGATTAAAAAAGGTAGTTTATGTAACACAAGATGGAAAATAAAACCCATTTAAAATTAAATTAACATGGAAATAAAGAGGGTAACTGGAATACATATCATTTAAAAGCTTAAATTGAAGGTAAAACCACCGCAGCAAAGTAGAAATTAGAGGGACCAATGGGTCAAATATGTCAATAACTGAGACCTTATTTTCATCAGTTTAGCCCAGAGAGGTCTGATTACTTTAGAGGACTTTAAGTGGGGTGGTAAATTCTTTCAGGATATAAGCTGTGTCCAAAATCATGCTCCTCCAAATGGGGCTGAGGAATGTGTCCTATCATCCCAAAGCCGGGTCCTCCAACCTACCCGAGCATTCGTTCATATGCTGCCGGTTGAGGTGCAGTAAGTGCAGCAGCTTAATGTAGCCAACGTTGAAACAATAAGGACAGGACAAGCTGAGGAAATCCTCTGTAGGCCAGACATCTCAATTCAGATGGGCCGTGCGTCCCAGACTGAGTCGTCTGAAGGATGCAGCCATTGCTGGGTCCCAGCTTTAAAGTGGGCTTTATCATGGAATCATCTGGGGAGATGCCTGTCTGAAGAGATGCATTTATAAACTTCAGGACATGATTTTATTTGCAGGATAAGGAGATGAACTGGAGGAGATGCACTCAGTGAGTCTGGTAAAACTTAGTTAATGAAATGCAGGTGAATATCACCATGGTTACATCTTTCTTACAGAGTTTATTGAGGTTGTGTGTTTACATCATCAGTAATACGGGCTGAACTCGGAGAACAATGTGAGTTTGTCTCATTAAATCAATTTAGGAAAGTGTGATACTTGGATAACGACAAATATTTGAAATACACTCCCTTTTTAAAACAGACGACAAACAGAAAAGGGAGCAAGTATAGAACACAATAAATCTAGCAACAATAAAAGTCATGATCGTGGGAGGAAAAACAGGTTTGTAAACGCATCCAATTATCTTTAAAGGTTATGCTTAACTTGGATTCTATTTAACAACTGCTGCTGTACTGTGTTGATAGAGTCGTGTTCCCGTCTGGTGCTTTATACGAGCAGAGGACGCCTGGAGACGAGTGTGTGTGGTTGAAGGACATGTTGCCCAAACTTCCTGTCACTTCCTCCTTGTGATGTTTTGCTGGCACAGGTCGGAGCCGCGCCGCAGATCCATGTCGCTGGCTTGTGTTACAAAACTTCAGTGAGGGGAATTTGTTATCCACACGCATCACAGGGGGGGGGGGGCTGTACGCAGTGTGCCATCATCATTATCAGACAGGACAAGCACTTTCTCTTGCAACACATCTCGTCTGTTGCCACATCGTATATCTGCAGCAGTCCTGCCCTTCATTTAACGGCTACAGAGGTGTAAGACAATGGTATAGTCGAGGACAGATTGGTGTTGCTCTTCTCATAAATCCAAGCAGAATTCTCTCCATATTAACCCTCTAGTGCAGGCCATTTTCAAACTTCTTGAAATATTGACCTGGTAGCACCAGTTCTAGGTATCAGCTTTTTATTCCCACAGTAATGTTATAGAATCAGGCCCTGTCCATAGTGAAACTGAGAATTTCACCCAACATGTGTTCATGTAAAGTGGAGCGTTTGGGAAACGGTGACCTCACAGCTTACCTCAAACATCCACTGGAGGCGCTGTATCGGTTGACAGTGATGTTTTAGTTTGTAATGTGCTCGTTTCTACTGCAGATATGTTTTTTTCCCATTCTTCTCAGGGTGCAAGCTTCCATGCGTTTTCAATGTGTAGTGATGGGTGGACTAAGGGAGACCTTAAATGGGTTGACTCCATGGGGCCAACAGCTCCGTCGCTAACATCATGTCAAACCACTTACATTGACAGCCACAGTATGACTTTGGATTAAAGCAGGTTCAATATTTTCTGTCAGCAGGGGAAGGCAGTGGAGTGCACTTTTACACGAGCTAATCAATGTAACAATAACTTAGAAGTAAGACCTCGTGGAGGGTATTTAATCCAGGGGTTTTATAAACTGTAGGCAGCAGAACGAATTTGTCTTGGCTCAGCTGCTGACTCAAATGTGTCATAAACTGGCACAAAGTGCTTGTGCGGGCCTGAAATTGCTTTTGGGAAAGAAAACACAACACTTGTGTCTACTTCTCAACAACACTGAGTGGTACTTGTTTCGCACACTTGATGCCATTTTTCACTCAGAATTTATGCAACCTCCAAACTACATATAAAGTCTGATACTCTGCAATTCAGTTGACCAAAAATGCATAATATATGTAAAACAGAGATTTATGCTTTACCAGATGTGTTTTCCAAAGGTTGAGGACTAAGTAGATTTTGTGAATACACGTCGGTTGGTTACTTTGAACTGTTGACATTATCCATAGATGAGTGGCCCAGTGGTCAGCATCTGTCGCTTCAGCAAGAAGGTTCACATTGTACTGGCTCTCTCCGTGTTGAGTTTGACTGTTCTCCCTGTGATTTTTGGAGGTTTTTTTCACGTTTGTTTTCTCTTGGTACTCCAGCATCTTCCCACAGTTAAACGATGTACAGATCGGGGGTTGATTGGGGACTTTGCAGGTATCAATGTGAGTGTGAATGGTTATTTGTCTCTGCATGTTGACCTATCCGTGGTGTACCCCACCTCTGGCCCAATGTCTACTGCTGGGATTGGATTGGCTTCATCTCCTCCTGTGACCCTCAAAGGATAAGCTGTATTAGATAATCAAAGGATGGAATGACCATGAGTTAACAAGCTTATAAATCAGTGCTTGTTTTAGTGGAACTATGCTGAAGCAGCTAAACATAAGATAAAAGTTATCATCTACGTGTAGAACACAAGATTCTATTCTGAAGAAACAGGCTACATTTTGAGGATGCTCAAGAAATATATTTTTGTCCGGTGACAAATGGGGAAATTTCTAATTGGCTTTCAGTTTTGAACAACTTGATGAGCCTCATCTGTCTTTGCTAGAATGAGTTAATAAAGACATATATTATAGCAGTCAGATCAAAAGCCTTGAAGTACAACAGAAGTCTACAGGAGGGATCAGATAACAGTCTGGGTCACTAAGTCATTACAAGATTGTTAGACTGTCTCAAGGTGCATCTTGTCTCAATGCCAGCTTAATCCAATGCATCCATTTCAAGGTTCTTCACGTAAAATATTAAAAGGTATCAAAAATTTGACAAGTCACAAGGTTCCTGAAAACTAGAGACTTTTCATTTTCAAAGCCTAAATCTAAAGGCACTGCCTGCAGGCTCCACCGTTATTTGCTTCCTGATACCTGAATTAAATTTGAGACTGTGGGTAAAACATCTGTTACATCAATACATTTTTATTTTTAGTAGAATTGCATCTATCTCACATATTTAAAACATTAAAAACCTGTTTATTTTATTTTAGTTTGAACAGCTGTGTTTGTACCCACACACTAAACCCCCCACACACACATTTCACGGGCAAAATATTGTATCACGTGACCATCTCTGGTCCAGAATTTAGTTTTTTTGCAAAACTAAAAGGAGGAGAATGGTTTGACTAAACCCAAAGCACACTGCATGGGAGAAAGAATCCAAAAAAAATGGATTAAGCGCCTGCATCTTTCAACTCGGTCTTCATCAAGGCATGTTACAACAAGTGACAGTCAAGAAAGTGGCCGAGTACATAATTTATGTCAGTTCGAACAAAACATCAATATCTTAAAGGTTGGCAAATTCATCACAGACAATCAATAACATCAGTTATTCACAAAGCATTTAGTTTGGCAGGGTTTCCTGTGCCACAACGCTTAGGCTCTGTCCGCCACACAACTCCCACAACACAACGACCTGCTTTCACTGTCCCCTCTGTGTGCTCACGTGTGCTTCTCTCGGTCATGTCCTCAACCTGTACCCACACTAGACTTCCCATAAGACCAGGGATTCAACCTTTACAGGAGACAAGATGAAAGTGAGAGGAGAAGTGTCTTTGCACCAACATATTTCCTCCAGCACTTTCAAGTCCATGTTCAAACAGCGTTTAACTGGCCAGGCTGCAAATGACAGCAGGAAAGCTGTTGTACCTGTTCACACAACATCTAAGCTATGTGCCTTTCAGTCAGACAGCTCACGTTTTTGATAAATGTATTTCAGAATTACCACAGATCTAGTGTTTGGCGTCTAGGCTCTAACTTAATCACTCCCCCGTATGATTGCACGGGAATGATGGGAGTGATGAGCAAATACTAAAGGTGGGTGCTGGGTTGGTGGAGGGGCTAAAGCAATTGGTGGCACTACTGAAGCAGCAGTGCGAACCAGAGGGGTTGATGGGAAATGTCTCTCTGGTTAAATAGACCACTGGATAAGGTGGGTGTGCATTATATATGGTTGTGGAGAGTGAGGTATGTCACGTGTTGTATGTCACATGATTGGCGCAGCGCAAATCGAGTTGCCTGCCAGAACTAGCTCACCGCCGTCGCCACATTTAGATTATGGAAGAATATACTAGTCAAATACTTGTGGCTATTGTTCTACATTAGTTACGAGATATTAAAACAACTGCATAACTTGTTGCAGTAGAGCAGATATACCATTTTAGCTGACGTTTTCTGGTACATCAAATCATGTTGATCCCAAACTGCATTAGAACAGAAAATACAGATTCCTAAAATGTATTTGTCCTGAAAACAAAGGTCCAGTGTTTGTCTGCATCAATCTGCAGGGACTACGATAAAATTAAAACATTTGTCTGCTCTGCATTAAAATATAATAATGTGCTGATGAATGACGTTTTCACAGAGGGAAACATTTAGAGTGAAAACATGAGTGGGCTAGATGGGAGCACTTATATTAACAGTCATTGTTCTCATTGAAAAGCATTGTTTGTGCACAGAAGGATCCCAGATTTGTTGAAAACCTTACCTCCTCCAGTTTGCATACAAATTAGATTATTCACATTTCTCATTTATATCAATCCATCTCTAATATTTTTTTGTTCAATCATTCTCAGTGAGTGTTAAGGTTTTTGAGATTTTTTTTCAATTTATGAGGTTGTATATGTTTTTTTAATTTTGTGGATGTTTTAACATGGCTGTGTTTGTGTGTTTGTGTGTGTGTGTGTGTGTGTGTGTGTGTGTGTGTGTGTGTGTGTGTGTGTGTGCGTGCGTGCGTGCGTGTGTGTCAGCCTTCCAGAGGTTTTTGGGGAAGAAGGATGTGTCCCAGGAGCTTGACGAGGTGCGAGCGGAGGCTCAGGGCACCCTGCACACCATCTCTGTGTTACAGATGCTGAAGACCCCAACTGTTCGCTGGCAGCTCATCACCATCATCATCACCATGGCCTGCTATCAGCTCTGTGGCCTCAACACTGTAAGCTGCCGCTCCCAGCTCACTTTTCTCCGATTTGCATGGAACTCATCGTCTAGTCTCTTTTAATGAAAAACTCTATGAATTAATTAAAGTTCCCTTGTCAACACAATTGGTAGCTCAAACATGAAAGGTTCTGGTAAACAGGAAAGGTTCTGGCAGGGGGAAAGCCCCTTTTGAAGATCGTAGGACTTCTGTGCATATCTGACGGCAGCTCATGAGACTACAAACAAGTATTAATGCTACTGATTGAGTTGAAGCCTCCCTGGTCTCAAATCATAAATATCAAACATGCTCGTTCAAACATGTTTAATATTTACAACAGCAACCTGCAATAGCAAAGGAGAGCGAGCTGACTGGGAAGTGTCTCAAATAAGATCTTGCGTACTTGTAACAATGATACATCTCCAACTCCCATCTCGCACTGGAAAATGTGTAAGCCAATTCTGCCTTTGTCAAATATAATTTTATTTATTTATTTTTGCTTGCGGCAAAACAGAACACAGACGTTGGTCCTCCATGTTAGGAAAGCTTGCGTGATTGAACAAAGAAAAATCACACTCAGTTCAGAAGGTTGCGTTAATGCACCTGAAAGATCTTTGCCAATCACCATAAAACACAATTAAGTAGAATAATCACTCTGGTGTCTGTGAGATTTCAAGCCTCTGGAATCGCCACTGTGTGTGGTCAAATGTGTGCTCTTACTTTTAAATCATCTAGTGAGTGCAATGTGCCGATTATAAGATTAAAATCTGTTAAATCTGTCCTTTATTGAGACATGGCTGGGTTTTCCCTGTAGATAACATGAAACATGACCCTATTTCCCTGGTAAAGCTGCACAAACAAATGAGTATTTCGGTTCCATTTTTAAATCTTTCGAAATTTTGGGTAAAAGCATAATCACTGCTAAATCTTGAAATGATCATCTGGGCTGGCGGTTAACTGCTGTGCCGCTGGGGTGTGCTGTCTTATCACAGTCCTGCCAGTGACAAACAATTCAATACCATCACATCCCTGTCCATCGGTGGACCAGGTGTGGCAACATATTACAACCAGTGGCCCTCTGGGTCTGTGCACGCACAGGTGTGACCCAACATTCGTGTTCTCGGATAGTAAGAGAAAGGTTATATTCTGCATCAGTCCATTTCATCTGCTTTTTTTTAAATTGAAAACAAAAAGAAAGTAATTAATCATGAAAGCTTTTGTTACCAGTCTCTTTCAACAGTTAGAGTGAACTTGTCTTGCGTTGTTTGTGCACAACACTTCTGTGTATGACTCACAGATATAGTACTACACATAAATACACTATATAAATAAGGTAAATAAAGACTGCAGTATAAATACTTGTTTTATTGGCTCCAGTGATGGAAACATGAAACTTGGGAGAACGCTCTAATATGGCCAAACAGTGAGGTGAGAGAGGGCCTCAGTACTTGGTGCGTTTGTGAAGTACATGACTCACTGAGGAAATAAAACAGAGGGGTAAACTCCTCTATAAGCAATGAGTAAGGAATCCTTTTCAGCAGGTTATAACCGCGTTCAGAACCTGTTTTTGGTAGTAAAGAGTAATAATGTGGGGTCACCCCCACAGCACCACCACCTTCACACACCAAGGATTCACTATGCACATTATCAAGTAAACTGAACTAAAGTGGCAAAAAAACACTTTTTAGTTGAACAACATAGCTGGTTGCATAGAAAGCCTGAAAATGCCTGTGATCGCTTGCCCCCAAAATTCATATTCACGGGGAATATGATAAATAATAAAAACTTCACTTAATTTTTCATGATTGAGTTTTCATATTTTCACATTTGATAGGTTGATGGACTTTTCAAATGACACCCAGATTGACAAAGCTCATTTAAATAATCACAGATATGAACGAGGCTTCATTTGCATATATTTTCATTCAGAGAAGACAGGGATGTAATTTAGTTCCCTCTGAAGGTCGTATACTCTTCAACCCCCCCCCCCCCACATACACACCATCAGAACAGTCAAATGATTCCATTAAACATCACAGAGAGTGACACCCTGATGTTTCAGAAGCTTTCCGTGCTGCACTGAAGCTGATGTTTACCTGACAGCTGAGAAACATCCCTGCAACCAGTGTCACAGCCCAGTGCCTCATTTACTTATCATTTCTGACAATTGCACATATAGATATCATTCCTCTTAATCTTCCAGAGAGAAAGCAGAGAAAACAGTGAGGCAGGGAGTTTCCTACCTTTATCAGGGGTCAAGGTTGCTGAGAATCTTAACAGAGGCAATGCATGGTTGTCAGGTTTCAATTGAACTGAGGCTAATAACATTACCCTTGTTAAATGTATACATTTCTGTAAACGTGTATGTCGGACATGCTGATTTATGTGTAAAACCTATGAAGACCAATGAAAGTGACATGTGGTTTTTTTCTCACAGATCTGGTACTACACCAACGGGATCCTTCGGGAAGCGGGCTTTGCCGAGAACCTCCTGCCCTACATCACACTGAGCACCGGGGCTATAGAGACGTTGGCGGCCATTATCTCAGTAAGAGCCCCTGGAAGATTCTACAGCCAAACCTTTTGTTGCTTTCAATTGTAACTAAAACTATATTTTAAAAGCTTATATGGTATATTCTATGCAGCCGAGAGGTTGATGATGTTGTAGAGTTGTTGATGATGAAGGAAGGACTCCAAGGACCCAGTACTTTCAGTATAACAAAGTTTATTACAAGAAATTACAGGTCGGGACGGGCATCTAGATACCCGGAGATACACAAGCCAAAAGTGAAATCTGACCTGCAGGGGTCGAAAGCACAATTATATAGGGAGGTTGAATCCGCCCATGACTTCAGGTAAAACACATCCCACATGGGATTTCGGACTAAAGAAGGACATGTTTTTGTACCTGAAGATGAAAACACAATGGTCAAGAACCTTCCTTCTGCACCCACCTATTAGCTGGTCCGAGATAATTCCCTAGGTCAAAGGTCATCCCAAAAAGGTAGAGGGCAAATAAGATGAACATCTGGAGGACTCTCTGAGAATGTCTGTGAGTCCAGAGGTTAGGCATCATAAATGTAAGCCTGTCATTATGTTCTAAACACACACCAACATGATCTACTCTAACGAATACACAACACTTACTAGAGCACCTCTAGCAACCTTTTGTTTCCTCTTTTGTGAGGATAAGATAATAATTTATTAAATAACCCAAGGGATGTGGAGGGGGGATTCAGGTATCACAGCAGCCTAAGATCAGGTAGACAGAATAGAATAATGATAGAATGGAATAGAATTACAATAGTGACACCTGCGATGTGCTTAGCGAGGTGGCTTAGTGATGTTGCCATTGAATCTCTTGTTGTTCGGGGTAAGGTCCATCCTTGGTCGGCGCTGTTGCAAATGGTTTTCACCAACCATATGCACTGTGCGACCTGAAAAGCAGGGCCCTTTTTTTCAGCTTTGTTCTTCGTAACTTTAAAAAAAATGAATGTTATCCTGCTATGACGGGTGGAGAGTTGTGAGTGGACTGTCTGTGTGTTGTGTCAGAGGCGGGTGCGCAGTGCATGGTTCAGTTGCAGGACATAGCTATTTAGTGTAATTTTGTGAGTGGCCTTATTGTTAATCCTACTTGCAATGTGTGTTGCAAGGCTTGCTTCCATGCAATCTTGAATAAGGCATTGAATACAATTAAGCATCACGACCCTGGAGCACAAAGTATGGAGGACCCTCGACTGTGCCAAACATGTTTGGAGCTCACAAGGTTTGCTTTTATTTCATCTGTGATCGTCCGCCTATAATCTTTGAATGCTTATTCTTCGTACAACCTTCATACAATAATATTCAGAGCTCTGCTTTGACCGCGAAGCACTTGGTGCAGATTCCTGTAAATCTGCAGATTCCTGTAAATCTGCACCGCCCCTAGTTCATTCCTTCAGTAGATTTGTTTGCTGTCTATTCACAGTGATTATAGTTATTTTTAACTCTGGTGTTATACCCGTGTCCCAACTGTTCTGACATGGGTCAAGACCTGTTGAAGTTTTAGTCGCTCAGTTATTATCCTCATACTCCCACATGAAATATCATCTGCTGAGTTGAAGTGAAGAGGCAGAGCTGTCAGCAGGAGTTCATTCCTTCTGTGGCAGCTGATCGTTCACTAGATGAAGGAGCAGGGAGCACTTTGCATCAGACTGCTCAGTGGACTTAATAGCTGTCTGGAGTGTCCCTGTTGGCAGCTTGTTGGATAGATACTATAGTATTTCACTCTTTAGTGTAATGCAATGTTTGCCAACTTGACATCACTGTGCATAAAAAACTGATAAAACTATAGAACAGGGAAGAAATATGTGCATATACTACATCCTGACGTTCAGCACCATTTAACAAGGAGCTGAGTGATGTTGCAGCCTGCAGCTACATTTATATCTAACCCTCCAAGTTATTCCTCTACTGAATTGTCAGTCTGTCTTTGAGTTACTGCTGGGGTATACTGCAAGGGGGAGTAGTTATGTCAGTCTGTCCCTCTAAAATTATTTGGTTTCCACAACAAATCTAGATTTTTCTTTCCAATTTTTAAATGAACCTTTACAATTATGTTAATTAATGAAATGTTGCCTTTTGATATTTTCAAGTTTTTGTCTTTCTATATTTCCAGTGAAAAGACAGCCTGCTCTCTACCCTGAACTTTATAACTGAAAATAATTAATAAATACAGCAAACTTTCTATGGATAGAAAGGCAGAGCCATCAACCTTGTTATCACTGGCAGTGGATTACAAAATGAAATGTTTTTATGATTCTCATTCAAAAATTGTATTTCAAATTGTTCTGGTTATATAAGTCTTTGTATACAAAGGAAACATTTTAAATGATATAAAATGAAATGATCTGCCTTTTAATGTATCTTTTCGCTGCGGGGAATATTTTGAGCTCAGGTAACTGTGACAGCACCAAATCATCAGCTCTTTCAGCTTTGGTGGGTGCCAGGGGTGCATGCCGTCTCCGGACGACCCTTTAATTTTGATTTCCATTACAGCTTCCATTCAAGCAGCAAATGACTCATGTTCCTGAGAGATAGGATGGTATGACACTATGGATAATTGCATGTTTGAATTTATTTCAGTGAAAATGACTGTATTCAGTTAAAATTCTTATATCAGTTGCTATAGATTTTCTATCATACTGAGGATAATCCAGATCAGACATGACTGAATGAAAGACTGAAAGAGCTTTTGGGCAGCTCTGAATTCTCATTTGCCCATTTGCACTGCTCTGCTCTGCCACCAATTCTTTTCAATGGCCTGCACCATGAAAGGAGGGGTTTTCACACCACTCCACACTCAAGTTCCAGCTGAACGCTGTAATGGACAGTTGCACGTCCATTACAAACAATGCATCCAGCCAGGCACAGAATGCAAAATGGAAGAAAAGCTGATTTGGATCTGTCTAAAGTGACTAAGCCAGATGCAGATGGAGCTGCACTGACATTTGTTTGTCTGGAAACAAAAAACCCTGAATGCTATGACATGAGTTTACATGACACATTGTCAGGTGTGTTTGAACAGATTGCTTTTGTGTAGTTGTGGACAATGTTTAAACCAAAAAAACGAAATCTCTGCTTGTTTAGCTCTGATTCCAGGAGGCAGCATGGCACAAACCACTTTCTATCTGAAAAGGTGTTAACACTGTGAATGTGTCACTTTGTGTCAAGCAAACATTCTAACGTTTTTTTTTTTTTTTTTTTAGTGAGACACAGCTGCAGCTTCCTGTAACCATAGTCAACTTGATATTAAATCCCTTATTCCCTTGTAAGTCTGCACAAACACATGAACATGTCTTTTAGTACTATTATTTTAGGTAAAACTATATTGTAGTGCCAGCCTGAAGTTTCTTATATTTGTCAGACTCACTGACTGAGATATTATCCAGTGTTTTTGCAGCATTGTCAGTCCTCAATGCTGCTGTCTTAGATCCTGCAATTATTTTTGCACCAGCTTGAAATTATAACATTTGGGCCGTGTTATCAGATAATTGTGATACTTGCCATGATCACAGAAACGATAGAGTATCCTGAACAGTTGGTCCTGTGAAGTGACCCTCGGCCAATGCTTTTTTGAAATTGTTGTGTCCTTTAGTTTAAGAACTTCTGGTCACCTGTTTTAGACTCTGTGTCCCTCATGCCATATTAACACAGGTGAACCAGTGTTCCTGTCTCAGTCAACACACCGGCAGAATGTAGAAAAATAAAATGAAAAATTTTACCGAAAAACTTGCAAAAGAATGGAACATAATCCATGAAAAAGGTTTGGCGAGAACATCAAAAAACAAATTTGGGAGATTGGGATTAGGACTTTGATCTGCAGCCAGATGAAGAGCGGACTGATGGACGTAGCTGTCAGGTGACTCACTTCAAACGCCAACATGAATCCTTCTGATTCCCAGTTTTCCCTCCAGCACAACAGCATCTCCCCATGAGCCACAGCCAATTCACACCATCCGTCTCGTGCTACTGATAACAAGGAGCCACGGGCTGTTTGGCTGGATGATAGACAGAGATGATCAGAATTGAAGTCACGGATCCATCAATTGTTGTACTGAAACTGTTAATCAATCTAACAAGTTACTGGTGCTGGACTGTGAATTTTTGCCGCATTAGATGTATGTAAGATCCAAATGTATCTTATACATTTTTCTGCATCTTTATTTTACAAACACAAGATATAATTTCTCATCTTATTTTTTTGACACTTGATAATATTTCAACACTGAGCAGATAACATTTGTATGAGCCTCATGTTCACAATCGGGGATGCTTTGACATCTGATGACAACGATTAATTTGATTTGTCTTTTCAGAAGCTTGAAATATTTATGATATTCAAATGAGCGTCTGTGTGCGGCTTTAAACTGCCTTTTCTTTCGCTTTTTCAATTTAATTAGCAAGCATCTGAACGGTGACTCTAATCCCTAAATCCTGTCATACGTGCTTCCTAATGTCAAAGAGAAGAACTGCATGTTGTATTCGGCTCTAACACTTATAACAATGGCCTCGCAGTGCTGCCATCATGCATGGAATATATTCTGACATGTCATTCAGAGATTTCACATGTTCCAGATCAAGAAGGTGGAGGAAAAAACTTCTGCAGAAAGCTCAGTATGAAGTAAAATCTTCTCATTCCTGTAAACATCCGCAAAATTCTGCCATAAAAGAGGAGTTGTCTTTCTGCTCTCTGCAGTTTGGTGCTAATTAGTTTTGGGAGTTCTCTGGCTCCGTGTGCACCCAGAAGACACCACCTCTCCTCATGTCCTTCTTCAGGGAAATTAAGGTTTGTTCCTTGATTGCAGACAAGAGAGAAGAAGGCAGCTGTCACTTAACAATTGTTGAGTGAAAATGAGAATGCCATTTTTAGATGATAGGATGGTAGTCCGTTCAAATATTATTTCATTTCTTGCGACCTGTTGTGTAATTATTATTTGTGTCATTTAACAGTGGAAGTGAACATATAACTGATCATAATTACCAGGGCAGTGTTTGCGCTAAATCTGTTCACAGAACCCTGGAGCTGAACCCCGGCTGTTGCACAAAGGAGCTGTTCATTAATTTAGTGAAGCTTAACTTAGTACAAAGAACCCCCGACTGGAGGATCGGTTGTCATTGCAATGTCACTTATGTCTCTGCCAATGCTGCCACAGAGTGCTGATCGACCTTCAAACGAATCAAATGTCCAAATCACACTGCACTTCCTTGGGCCCTGAACAATTTACGTCCTAAGCGAGAAGCTGATGAGATGGTCGGTTCTTGAGACATGCGTTACACCTGCTAGGGAGACTTCTCACACAATCTCGCAACACAATTACAAAAGCCACACAACAGATACGGAAAAAATGAGCTTTTGTTTGTAAAAACCTGGTTAAGCCAGTCGCAGCATAAAAATGGCTTCTTTTCCATATGAGGTGTTACGGTACAGGTCCGTTCTTCCTGCGGCTGGTCCAAGCATCTGTAAGTGGTGGTTGGCTTGAGCAGGTTTTCACAAACAATAGTTCACTCTGCTGGGGTGAGAGAGGTCCTTTCATTGTCAACATCCTTTGTGGCTCACCTGTGTTGTGATTGTGTTTCAGTTTTGTTGATTTTGCAGTTAAATTGAGGCTTTTGCAGTTGTGGTGTTACTTTTGCTTTTGTGTTGTGGCTTTTGTGTTCTTCGTTAATGTGCTTGTGTGAGCAGTCTCAGCCCCCTAAACATTCAGATTTCTGGATAAACAGGCAGATGTTTGGATAGATGTTTCTTGTGTTAATTTGTTGTCAGTGTAGCTGACATCATCTCCCACTCACCCATTGCTCTTGAACATCATGGTGTTTCACAGTGGTCACATTCAGTGCTCGCTTGGTATAGAGCAGGGTTTCCAACCTGTCTCACCAGTCCTCTGGGATGAATGGATGAAATGGATGAAAGTGTTCTTTTAACATCTTTTATCCAACATTTATTAATAAAGCCATCCAGAGCTGTCACCGTGCAGCATGATCACAGAAAGAGACATTAAACAGAATATCAGAATGATGCAACACGGCCACAGTGCAAAGAAAATGTCCTCAACAGGTCTTTGCAGCACGATGGGGGAAACTTTTGTTTTAATTAGATCATGTAAGGGCATTGACCTGCACACACAGGCAAGAGGTCGTCCATGGATCAGAGCAACTGGACATTTTCCCTGTCCCAAGCTAATTCAACACCCTCTGTTTTCACCGGCCTATTAATGCCCTTTTATCTTTGCTTGTGGTGGTTTTACACCTCTGGTGCAAGGACATCATTACTTGTAACTGCACATTTCTATGATAAAACAATTCCCTTAAAACCCTGTGCGCTCCATACCATAGAGGCCTGAACAGGAGGAGAGGTGGAAGGGAAACTGCAGGATAAAGACTGATCCCAGTAGAGGTCAGACCCACAACATTTTCTGTGTATCTCCACAGTTTCCATCCGAGACCAGCTGGTGGTCACTACACCCTGTGTATTTAATCATGTTCACCCGTACCAAACGACCACACATCACACACTTATAGAGCTCGATGTTTGAGTTTCAATGATGAAATCCCCTCTTGTATTTATGAGGCAGACAATAGCAGGTAAATTAAAATAATCTACTCACAAATTGACAAAAAATACACAAACACATTTCTTGAACAAAAAGAGCAGGAAGAAGAAACAGCTTATATTGCCTGCTCCTTTCATATAAATAACATTAATATAGAAGACCATTTCTTTTTTTGATTTCCTTTCCTTCACAGATCAATTCTAATTATTGATAAGCAGCCGTCATCACTACATAAATATTACTCAATAGCTTCACATGTTAGTTATTACTTTGTACATTTTACCAAGTTGAATAATATTGAGCGACATCTTGAACCATTTTCCCGAGAATTTCAGTTTCATAATCACAATTACATGTTTAAAAGAAATCCCCTCGCACTGTCAGTCATGTGTCTATAGAGAGAAAAGTGAGGGTGGCCATGCTTTCTGTCCACTGAAATTATAGTACTGTAAAAACACACACACACAAACAGACACACAGTCTTTCTTCTTGCTACAGCCTTTTTTCTTTCTAGGCGAAATTAGATAATACACCACCTAATGAAAACCACCAAAGAGGCCATGCATGCCCTGCACATGGGCTGTATATATTTCATTTAGTTTTAGTCTGACAAACTTTGTATATGTAGATTGTATTCATAGTAGTACATAAATAATACCATATCATAATGAATAATTGGTTATTCCAAAGAAGCTGTAGATTGTTGTTTCTGTTACTGTTGACATAAATACATTACTAAACTATATGATGTCAGCTCCTCTCCTTGAACCTTCACCTTATCGTAGTGGAGAGGTTTGCGTGTCCCTGTGAACCTGAGGGCTGTGTTGTCTGGAGCCTTGTGCTCCTGGTAGGGTCTCTCATGGCAGAGTGGTCTCAGGTGAGGGGCCAGACTAAGAATAGTTCAAAAACCCTCAATGAATATCGACACAAGAGGAGATGGGACCCAGCCCGGAGGAAGCCCGGGGCCCCCGTCTGGAGCTAGGCCCAGACGGAGGGCTCGATGGCGAGCGTCTGGTGGCCGGGTTTGCCACGGAGCCCGGTCGGGCATAGCCCGAACAAACTACGTGGCACCCCCCCTCTCTTCATCTCATGGGCCCACCACCTGTGGGAAGACCCGTTGGGGTCGGGTGCGCAGCCACATGGGTGGCAGCGAAGGTCAGGGGTCTCGACGGACCAGACCCGGGCGGCAGAAGCTGGCTCTGGGGACGTGGAACGTCACCTCGCTGTGGGGAAAGGAACCGGAGCTTGTGAGGGAGGTGGAGCGCTATCAGTTAGATCTGGTGGGGCTTACCTCCACGCACAGTCTCAGCTCTGGTACCGTACGTCCTGTATGGGGCTCCAGTAGGGGACTCCGTACTTCTGCTGGGTGACTTCAACGCCCACGTGGGCAACGATGGAGACACCTGGAGAGGCTTGGTGGGGAGGAACGGCCTCCCTGATCTGAACCCGAGCGGTCGTTTGTTATTGGACTTCTGTGCTAGCCATGGATTATCCATAACAAACACCATGTTCGAACATAAGGGTGCTCATAAGTGTACCTGGTACCCTAGGCCGAAGATCAATGATCGATTTTGTGATCGTGTCATCTGATCTGAGGCCGCATGTTTTGGACACTCGGGTAAAGAGAGGGGCGGAACTGTCAACCGACCACCATCTGGTTGTGAGTTGGATCAGGGAGTGGGGGAAATTTCCGGATAGACCTGGTAAGCCCAAACGGGTAGTGCGGGTGAACTGGGAACGCCTGGAGGAGGCCCCCGTCCTATGTATCTTCAACTCACACCTCCGGCGGAGTTTTTCTGGCATTCCTGTGGAGGTTGGGGGCATTGAGCCGGAGTGGGCGGTGTTCAAAGCCTCCATTGCTGAAGCTGCGGCGGCTAGCTGTGGCCTCAGGGTCTTAGGCTCCTCAAGGGGTGGTAACCCTCGGACACCGTGGTGGACACCGGTGGTCAGGGAAGCCGTCCGATTGAAGAAGGAGGCCTTCCGGGATATGATATCCTGGAGGACTCCTGACTCGGTTGCAGGGTACCGACAGGCCCAAAGGGCTGCAGCTGCTGCCGTGTCGGAGGCTAAGCAGCGGGTGTGGGAGAAGTTCGGAGAGGCCATGGAGAAGGACTTTCGGTCGGCACCAAAGTGTTTCTGGAAGACTATCCGGCACCTCAGGAGGGGGAAACGGGGAACCATCCAAGCTGTGTACAGTAAGGATGGGACTCTGTTGACCTCAACTGAGGAGGTTATCGGACGTTGGAAGGAACACTTTGAGGAACTCCTGAATCCGAATAACACGCCCTCTATGTTGGAGGCAGAGCTTGAGGTTGATGGTGTTTCATCGTCAATTTCCCTGGTGGAGGTCACTGAGGTGGTCAAACATCTCCGCAGTGGCAAGGCCCCAGGGATTGATGAGATCCGGCCAGAAATGCTAAAGGCTCTGGGTGTTGAGGGGCTGTCATGGTTGACACGCCTATTCAACATCGCGTGGGAGTCGGGTACAGTGCCAAAGGAGTGGCAAACCGGGGTGGTGGTTCCCCTGTTCAAAAAGGGGGACCAGAGAGTGTGTGCCAATTACCGGGGCATCACACTTCTCAGCCTCCCTGGTAAAGTCTACTCCAAGGTGCTGGAAAGGAGAGTTCGGCCGATCGTCGAACCTCAGATTGAAGAGGAACAATGCGGTTTTCGCCCCGGACGTGGAACTACGGACCAGCTCTTCACTCTCGCAAGGATCCTGGAGGGGGCCTGGGAGTATGCCCATCCGGTCTACATGTGTTTTGTGGATCTGGAGAAGGCGTATGACCGGGTCCCCCGGGAGAAACTGTGGGAGGTGCTGCGGGAGTATGGGGTAAGGGGGTCTATCCTCAGGGCCATCCAATCCCTATACTCCCAAAGCGAGAGCTGTGTTCGCGTCCTCGGCAGCCAGTTAGTTTCGTTCTCAGTGGATGCTGGTCTCCGCCAGGGCTGCGCCTTGTCACCAATCCTGTTTGTGATATACATGGACAGGATATCGAGGCGTAGTCGTGGTGGGGAGGGGTTGCAGTTCGGTGGTCTGAGGATCTCGTCACTGCTTTTTGCAGATGACGTGGTCCTCATTGGCTCATCGGCTTGTGACCTTCAGCACTCACTGGATCGGCTGGCGGCCGAGTGTGAAGCGGCTGGGATGAGGATCAGCACCGCTAAATCTGAGGCCATGACTCTTAGCAGGAAACCGATGGATTGCTTACTCCGGGTACGAAATGAGTCCTTAGCCCAAGTGAAGGAGTTCAAGTACCTTGGGGTCTTGTTCGCGAGTGAGGGTACTATGGAGCGTGAGATTGGCCGGAGAATCGGAGCAGCGGGGGGCGGTATTGCGTTCGCTTTACCGCACCGTTGTAACGAAAAGAGAGCTGAGCCGCAAGGCAAAGCTCTCGATCTACCAGTCGATCTTCGTTCCTATCCTCACCTATGTTCATGAGGGCTGGGTGATGACCGAAAGTACGAGATCACGGGTACAAGCGGCCGAGATGAGTTTTCTCAGAAGGGTGGCTGGCGTCTCCCTTAGGGATAGGGTGAGAAGCTCAGCCATCTGTAACTCGGATTAGAGCCGCTGCTCCTTTACTTAGAAAGGAGTCAGCTGAGGTGGTTCGGGCATCTGGTAAGGATGCCCACTGGGCGCCTTCCTTGGGAGGTGTTTCAGGCACGTCCAGTGGGGAGGAGACCTCGGGGAAGACCCAGGACTAGGTGGAGAGATTATATCTCAACACTGGCCTGGGAACGCCTCGGGATCCCCCCGTCAGAGTTGGTCAATGTGGCCCGGGAAAGGGAAGTCTGGGGCCCCCTGCTTGAGCTGCTCCCCCCGCGACCCGACCCCGGATAAGCGGATGAAAATGAGATGATGAGATGAGATGATGTCAGCTTTTAACTTAAAAGTAAAATCATAACACAATTCCTACCATATGATCACAAATACTTTTTGATATGCATAACTTAAGGTAATGGCTATAGACCCACAGAATATAGATGTATCTGTATTTACCTTGAACATTTTTCATTGGAACCATACATGATGGACTATGACATCCTCATGAGATCACTGACATCATTGGATATAAAATTCTTATCAATATAAGCTTTAATTGTAATAATAACAATCTCTTATCTTGAGATATATCTTCTTTTGATCTGATCACACACAAACACACACACATACACACATACACACACACACACATGCACGCATATAAATAAAAAACATAAATGTGATAAATTTCATCGCCACCTGGGTTCCCACATGACCCAGTTAGTTTGTGTGTGTTCACTGTGTGGCTCCTCGTGTTCACACGCACACACACTGTAATCAAACTCCTTTGGATTTTGCAGTTTACGCAATCTTCATTTGTTTTGGCTGTAGGAGGCAACCAGAGCATGCACCTTGTATCCAGTTGCTTTGGCTCACTCTGAATACATGAAGGTTAGATAAACAAAAAAATCTAAATTAGTTTGACCTCCTGTGACGCAACAGCTTCCTGTCCCTAGCGCTGCGACAATGCACGCTGGAGTTAGACCTATTGCGACGCAGCAAAAAATAAGCAGGTGTGTAGAAAATATATGGGATGGCTGGATGAGTCAGTCCAGCCTGTTGAGTGAACTGCTGTGTTTCTGTTGCAATGCGGAGAACTGTGACTGGAACACGGTCGTATGATATATATATATATTTATATATAGAAGGGTTAGGGCCATTTGCTTGTGCATGCGCGCTGTGTGTGTGTGCATGTGTGTGTGTGTGCGTGTGTGTGTGTGTGTGCGTGCGTGCGTGCATGCGTGTGTGTGTGTGTGTGTGTGTGTGTGTGTGTGTGTGTGTGTGTGAGTGCGTGTGTGTGTATGGTGTGTGATAGTTTAGACACATCGATTTTAAAGCTCATCTGTCACAATCTCTCCATTAGCTTTGTATGCATTCATGCTGTGGGAGAATTTTTCATCTCATTAACTCTGAATGCATCATTATTCATCAGTGACTCATTCATTCAACACTACTGAGATCAGTTTATATAATTTATACTTTATTTATTCAGTAAATATTCAGATGATTCTAACACAGCTAATATTACCTCTTTGTGTAATAAGTTATGGAGGAAAAATAACACTCAAAACATTTTTTGAGTTTTTCTTGAAGCAGAAACGCTATCTGTTGATCTGATGCCCCCTTTCCTTATGTCCCGCTGGGCCATCGCCTTTTCACTGCAGCGTACTTGTCACTACACGCCGGGCTAACATACGAGAAACCATGGTGTGTGTGCCACCACCCATTAAATCACACATATCCAGCTGTGTCTTCACACTCTGTAGCCCTCAGGCAGAAGAGCTAAACACAAAAAGCCTTGTAGTAATTAAGATATGTAGAGAATATTTTAAAAATACATTCATATTTGCCTCACTCTTTAAATTTGTTTTCAATCATATTTTATCGATAAATACTCTTTTGTAAATGATTGCTTTGTGTTAACTGTGATGAATTTTCAAGCTTAAGTCATTTTTAGGCCTGTGGACGTTGTCTTTACAGGCTGTACAATTCTCCGCAAATAACTACTCCTCCAAAGGCAGGAAGACAATCTCTGATGTATTCAGCTATACTGACAGATTGAAGAGAATTGGTTCTCCATTAAGTACCTTGTTTAAATAGCATATCTTTCCACTAGAGACATCACAAATCCCCTCACAGAGGAGATTAAAATAAAGGAAGACATATATACAGACAGAGGGCATAAAAGACACAAAGGCAATCATTAATAAGTAGATCTGGGCTATAGTAGACCTCTGCTGCAGGCATGAGCTGGATGATATAGAGCTCTATAGAGCTGATGATATTCTCCTGAGTTTCTCCTGTCAGCCCCCTGGTAAGAACTCTGGACAGTGTCCAAATGAACCCATATGAGATTATCTGAACGATTCACCATGAGCTAAACTAATAAACGTAAGAATATAAATATCTCTGCGCCAGCCCTCGCCTGAACGCTCCGGAGGTTTTCTTGTTGTTGAAAATGCGTTTGAGTCCTGCTGTATTCTTTATATGTTAAAGGAAAACTCCAGATATACTCTGGACCCCATTGAACAGATGTTATATGTACGTCTTTGTTTGTTAATTGTCATTGGTGTGACAAATAAACACAGCACCATTATGTCAATGTGATTCCTGATTCACGTCCTCTCTCAAGGGTTTAACCAGGGATGGTGAAGGGCCAGTTGAGCCTTAAGGTTGGGCGACTCATCTTCAATGGCTCATCTGTTTCTTGATGTGATGAATAATGACCAGACACTTAAGTCCTGCCCACTGCGAGGGGCTGCAGTCGCCATGTCTGACCTCCTTCAGGTCTGCCAACAAGTGGGATATTGGATTTTGTATTTTGACATTGAGAGAGAGTGGTCATTTGTGGTTCAGTGTTATTCCTGAGCACAAAATAGACACATTCTTTTTAGTTAGACCACCATCAGACTTTGTCACTGTTAGTCCTATTAACATGTGCAATAGACTACACAGAAACGTTGTGTGTATGTGTGTGTGTGAAAAAGGCCTATAAGGTTGTCCATAGACTCCATGTACACAGATGAGTGAACACAAGCTCAACAGAAGCAAGGACACACACAATAACACACTTTTATGTGTTCCAGTTTTTGTGACTGGTAAAAGCACAACGGTCCTGCAATCAACTGACACTTCAGCTCTGTCCCTGCTCTTTAAGTTATAGGGTCGTACGCACTCACACAGTTTCACACTAACACACACACAGAGGCTCGTAAATAGTCAGCCTCTTATGCGTTTACAGACTTTAATGAGCTGCAGCTTTGCTAGTGTGGATGGCATGAATTTGTGTGTGTGTGTGTGTGTGTGTGTTGGTGTGGGAGGGTTTGGAACAGCAGAAGTTGTGATCTTGTTTCCACTTGATTAGGTTGTCCAGCGTCTCCCCTGCACCCCACATACCCACATATTAAAAGCCCCCTATGTGTGGTTTCCCAACCTGGCTCTACTCGGCAGCCCCACTGTCGGGGTACACGTTCTGTAAAAACACCAGTGACCTTTTCCACAACCCTGTGAAATCCCACTGGTTTGGTGAGTTGAGGCTATGAATACTTAATGCCCCGAGGCCATGGAGGAAGCAGACCTGCAGCTGAGGCTGGAGCTTTGCTAGGGGCTCTGTACGGTGCTCCACGGTGCTCCACGGTGGCTGTGAATGAGTCAAGTCTCCATGTCATGCCCCCATGTTGGGCAAGAAGGGACTGTGGAATTATGGATGAGCTGATCGGTATTATTATGTATGAGTCAATCTTAATGTGTATTTCGCCGTGTGTACCATATAATGCATTATATATAGGGTCTTCTTCACCACCAAATTTGTTTCAGTAGAATTTATTGGTTCCTTGAAGGGTGTTATATGATAAGCTGCCTCTGCCTTCAGCAAACCTTTGCATTCAAATTTATGTTTTCTGGATTATGAGTAATGCTGCTATACAGTTGCAATCAGAAATATTCAACCCCCCAAAGATTTTAAGGATTTATCAATTAATTTGACACAATCTTGTTCTTTGATCAAGATTCTGCTTCGAATACCTTCTTTATGAGTGATAAAGAAAATCAACACGGAAAATGCATGATGTAGTATTTGTGTGTAGCAGTATATTTTGTCAAGATAGCCATGTCACAATTATTCAATCCCTATATAATATTGTTGTTTTTAAAGCTGTCTGACAGTTTTTTTTGTCCTAAAGTTGAGTTGAAACATTATTAAGCCTTTGGGAACTCTATATATAAACCCCACCCATGAAGGTATTCAAGGTGAGTTGCAATCATGGGAAAGACAAAGGAGCTTACAGAAAAGCTGAGAGAGGAGATTACTTCATCACACCTGAAAGGCCTTGGGTAGAAGAAGAATTCCCCAAAAAATGATGTTCCAAGAGACACAATTGGGAACATTATAAGGAAGTTTACAACTGATGGAGCAGCTTCAAACATGCCTGGCCGTTGAAGAAAGCCCAGCATTTCATCAAGGACCCTCAGCAACTTAGTCAGAACAACTCAGATAAATCCCTGTGTGATTGCAAGACACCTACAGGATGACCTGATGAAGGCTGGTACAAGTGCTGCAGTGGCAGCTATAAGACGTGCACTGAATAATAAAGGAGTTAATGGCCGGCTCCAAGACGCACTCAGCTCTTGACCACAAGCAACATCAAAAGTCGACTAGAATACGCCAGGAGGAATTTGGATAAGCCTACAGAGTTTTGGGTGACAGTTCTATGGACTGATGAAACCAAACTGGAACTGTTTGGACGTATGGACCAGCGGTATGTCTGGCATTCTGATTGCAACTGTATATCACACACAGTATGTCTTAGAGAGCTAAGGAGCTGCACAACCTCCCAAATAGATGCTGGATATAGATCAGAGAGGGATATGTTTCGTCTTCTTTGTTAGAACAATTAGAAATGCTGAGATTTGATAGAGCATACCTCTGCCAAGGCTAACACCCCATCTCCATATGTTCAAGAAATATTCCTAGATCCGCCCCCTTAATTGCATTTGCTCCGAAAGTTAATGGGTATTTCCTGGGTCCGAAACCCTCTCCAACCAATCAGCTGAAATTAAATCATGTTGGGCCAGATTTCACAAACTCAGAGATATTAGTCCCCAAAATATGCAGATGATTTTTTGTGATCTGGATCCATGAATTAGTGAAAAGGACAAAGATCACTCTACCATAGCTATGTAAAAATACCATAGCTACTTCTTCCAACTTTCATGCATGATACTCCTTTGAGCAGTTTTTCGATATCCTGAAAAAATACAGACAAAACATAACTTCCTTGGCAGATGTAATTGGCGATAATTTCAAATCAATAGCCAGGTAAATATGATTGTCGTAGTTCGGCAGGTATTTAGTTATAAACCCTAATTGAAACTTTGACCTGATAATGGATCAAAGTTTTCTGGACACCATGAAACTCACCAAATTCCATACAAACCCCTCAAACTGTTGGGCAGTTATGACTGTTGGGTCTGTTGCCAGCGTAGGGACACTGAATAAATGAGGACAAGTCATTTGATCTCCAAAGTCAGCAAGTTTCATCCCCTGGGGACCATAATGTTTAAACTTAGTCTCGACAAAAGTTGACGGACCAGCCGACCATCTGCCCTCACACTGTCATCCCGAGTGCAGTGCCAAGTAGCAATATCTTAAGATAGCTCTGTGATCACACAACAGTGGCATAGACAACCCTGGGAATGCGTCTGATATTAAATTTCTTTTTTGTTTTTGTCCCGCCTCCAGGGTTTGGTAATAGAGCGAATCGGCAGGAAGCGACTCCTCATTTTTGGGTTCTCGGCCATGGCCGTGTTCTTCAGTCTCCTCACAGTGTTCCTCAATTTCCAGGTAAGCGGCTCGTAGTGTTCGGCACTGAGCTCAATCAAGACACACTTCAGGGATGTATTGCATAGTTGCTCAGCAATGAGGCCCAATTTGAATGTGAACAAATCCCTGTCAGGACTGCTACTCTGTGTCAATGTTGAAAATATACATGACCTCTTCAAAACATAATCTTAGTGACCATTTGGAGCTTTTAACAGTTCAAGTCACCCATTGATGCACACATTCATATAACGCTTCTATACACAGCACTTTGTTTCTATCGCACAGTATCATACACTGGTGAAAGCCATCAAAGGCAATTAATGGCTTGGTATCTTGCCCTAACACTTCAGCATGTAGACGGGGGTGGGGGGGGGGCTTGGGATCGAACCACGGATCATCTGGTTAGTGGACAACCCTCTCTACCTCCTGATCCCATATTCATATATCATGATTGGCCTCATACAGCTTAACAAGGCGCGAAATCCTTTTCCCTTAACCCTCAAGTGAGGAAAAACCACCAAGGTTCCCTCTCTCGTGAAGGACAGAAGTGCAATAGATGTCACATGTAACAGAGCAGATCATCACGATAACAAAATGAGAAACGTACAAAAGAAACTGTCTGACAGAGATGAAGGGAGCAGAAGTGACAATTTACTAAATTATTTGTTATTATCCTGTTTTTCTGAGGATATGGACTTTGAATAGAAGCAACGTAAAATATATGCTGACGTGCGACCCTCTGTGTCTCTCTTCTCTCAGGAGAGCGTGTCCTGGATGCCCTACCTCAGTTACATCTGTATCCTGGCTGTTATTGCGTCCTTTTGCTCGGGTCCAGGTAAAATCATTGACCTACATTTCCAGCTTAGATTTTTCATCGCTCTTACCCTTTTCCTAATTTTCTATAACAATCCTTCCTCAGCACTCCACTTCACTTGAAACTGCATTTTAAAGAAACTGAGAAAAAACACTTTTTCTGTCAGATCTCTTAATTCCAACGTGGCCTCATCTCAGTGGAATCGTTGATGAATGATCATCATCCTCAACTTTATAACTAGCAAGAAAGACACAGGGCTGTAATTGCAGGGTCTTTCATGATATTAAAACAACTTGAGTTTTCATCCAACTGGTGCGTCAGTAATTAGAATCCCAGTGGAAGGTGCTGCATTGTATTAGTGTGCCAGACGGGAGCCATAAAGTATAACATAGCATGACTGTATCCGCACTGTGGACAGTGTGAGTGTGCACAGCGGATCCTTGTGGGACTTTGACTTTGTTTCAAGGTTAGGCGCCGGCTGTCGTCACACATATACATATAAGTACATTTTGGAAAGCTGTCTCTGCAGGGAGCTGTAATCCAATCAAAGAGTCCTGGGTATCAGGAGGAGTGGTGTGTGTATAAACGGACACTCTTCACAGTGATCGCACACAGAACAACTACTGGGTCTAGATTTCCAAGCCCGATGGACATAGAAAGGTCAAACCCCCATACACACACACTCACACACATATGAAATTGAAGGCGGCCTCTATTAAAACGCCATCAGTGCAGCTTTTCATTCATTGCCTTGCTCAGGTGCACTCGTGTGGGAATTGTTGAGGGAGGACAGATCATCTCCCGTTTATTTCCACTGCACGCCGATGATTTATGGCTGGTTGAGACAAACGAAACCCTCTCACTGCCGAAGAAGGTCGGGGGACTTGGAGGGAGGAGATGAGCAGAAAGTGCACATGAGGGATTACCCCAGCGGTGCTGCGAACATGCGGGTGGATAAACGAGGGGGCCATGGTTTCTCTCAACTCATTTCCCCATGCAAACAGTGGCATATCAATGTCAATAATCCAAACACCTTGATGATGTGACTCTGTGAAAGTGTTTTAGAAATGATGAATTAAAGGGCATAGCTGCAGTGTTTGCAGTCTTGCCGGAGTTACTGCTTCTCTAATCCGAGCCTGAAGATTTTATACCTTGCTCCTGTAAATAAGTGCAATACACAGAACACATGCCACAAAAAGGTGGAGAAATGGCTTCAAACGCTGTCAGTATGCTGTAAACAATCTATGATCAGTTAATAATAATAATAATGATTTTATTTGTATAGCGCTTTTAAAAGGTACTCAAAGGCACTTAACATGGTAGAAACCGTGAGAGTACAAACAATACCACCTAGGTAACATTATAGCAATTAAAAGACAGTTATTTTACATAAAAACAATTATGTTACATACATAAATCACAGACTAAAAGCAGATTTAAAAAGGTGAGTTTTGAGCCCATTTGTGAAGGAGGTGAGTGAGGGAGAATGTCTGAGGTGTTGGGGGAGATAGTTCCAGTGGGATGGGGCAGCGATGAAGAAGGACCTGGCCCCCCAAGCTCGGTGCTCGGACAGGGTAACAGGGATGAGGAGGTTGGTGTTGGTGGATCTGAGGTTGCGGGTGCGATTGTGTCGGTGCAGGAGGTCAGAGAGCTAAGAGGGGGCGAGCTTGTGGAGGGTTTTGCATGTGATGATGAGAAGTTTAAACTTTAGTCTTTGTTGAATGGGGTGAAGGTTTTGAGGGACGGGATGATGTGGTCTCTGGTTCCCATCAAATACCACATTTTTAAAATGTTATAAGAGAAGTCAATATGATATTTATCAATAAGGTTTTGTTACACAAAAATAAGATAATATTCATATAATGACATTATTTGTAACAATTCTTTATTAAAATGTCAAAAAATGACTATACCTGTGTTACACGTCTGCTTTACCAGCGGCTTGGTCCGTCTCTGTTGTAATCCCCTTCGAGCAAACGACGTAGGATGCAGTTAAAACACTCTGCTAGCCAGTAGGATAGTCAGCAGTTTTTTTCCTTCCATACTTTTTATTTATAATTTTTCAAGTTTATTCAACATTAATACCTCATCTGTGAACATGATTTGTGCCTGACTAGTGTCAGGCTACCGACAGTGGAGGTGAAAAAACCCACCCCCATGATCCCATCCAGCTTCATCTAACTTGTTCTTTGGTTATTGAGACCTCTCGTGGTCAGAGTCATGTTACCTACAAATTGCTGATCTGCTCAACAAGTAATTACAGTTATCTTAGTGATGAGCATTATTATTTTATCTCCAGGCGTAAAAAGACAACAGATGATTCTGTGTCCAGTAGTGACAGTATAACAACAACAGTTCTGTGGCTTAGGTCGCAGTTCTGTGACATGAACATCTCATCTGTTGTGGAAGCTTTTTCGTTCCTTCTGACTAAATCCTCATTATTTGAGATTGCTTGAGTTGTATTGTCACTGAGACGCATCCGGCCTCATTAAGCTGCAGCCGGCAGCTTGTGTTAGTGGTAAATCCAACACCTGGAGGAGAGGATCTTTGAGCAGTGGCATCTATTACGAATATTTACAGTCTGATTTGTTTGCGCAGTGAGGCCACGCTACATGCCTTACCATGCTGCGTTAGAACCCTGACATCGATAATTGGTGGACCAAACTGTGTTTTTCCATCTTTTTTATATATTTTTTTCCTTCTCCTATCCCTTGAACTCTTTTTGTGAGACTATACACGAAACTCTTTATGCCAACTTCTACTTGATGTGTAAATATTCCTCTGGTGCTCCTCTCTCTCAACAACCTTGGTCCCTTTCTGCCTCATCTAAGAGCGCGTACTGTAAATTGTCAAGATACAGCCGTACCGTACCTGCCCACTGGGCATCCTGACTCTCCTCCTCTGTGACACACCTACCTGCTCATGGAATCAGCCCCCCCCCCCCCCCCCCCCCCCCGCCAGCACAGCTTTCTGTACAGTGTTTGGTACTTGATGCATGAAACCTTGTGCAGGTGAAGTGTGCCCTGTGATGTGTGAGGGTCCTTGTTCTCCCTGTGAAGGACGGCCGTATTCACAAAATCAAACCCTTCCCTGTTTGTTTTGAAGTGGTCTATTAAAACGTCCTTGTTTATATCAAATTATATCAATTTTAATTCTGATTATATATTATATTTTACGTTTTGACCTCTATAGTAAGACAGCATATTAGAGACTCTTAAAGGGATGAAAATTGATTTCAAGAATGCGGTCTTAATATTAAAAGAATAAAGTCATCATATTCCCATAAAAAAATGTGTAAATATAGGGGAAGGTGTAATTTTATGTGAATAAAGTCGTACTACTACAACAAAAAAGGTTAAGAGAATGAATGAATAATTGCAGAGGCAGAATATTAGTAATAGATCCACATTATCATTATCAAGTATCGCAACCTCAGAACGATTCAGCACGAAAGTTAAGAAATAGCCACATGGACTAGCCACATGGAAATAGCCACATAGATGTGAAATAGCCACATGGACCCCTTAAATCGCACTGTGTGCAATTTAAGGGGTTTCTTTGGTTCTCAAGACAAGATGATCCTAGTTCTCCTTGCTCGTTTTTTTTCCGTCAGTGAAAAAAAAAAACACAGTTTTCTGTGTATTCTGTGCTTTTTACTCTAATGGTACTTGTATTGTATTTAATTTCACCGACTCTTCACTCTGCACTCTGCACTCTGCACTCTGCTCCCAGTCCAGCCAACCAAATATGAGGTACAAATATTTGTTAGGCTGTAAAAGTCAAACTTGTCACAGTGTCAGCCAAAATGTGAATGATACACGTCCCGAGTGGCCCACTGGTGCCAACTGTATCAGAATGACCAGGGTCATAAGTGCCAAATAGAAAACTTTTTAGCAAATCAGTTTGCGTGCAGATATGCTGTAGTTCTATACAGTCAGTGCCAAGGCAACATAATTCATCTACTGTATAAATTGGCATTGCAGAGACAACTTTGCTGCTCCATCCACTTCTGCTGTACATCATGCATTATGGATACAATGCATCATTATTTTTATTTAGCTGTTATCAAGCTTAGTCCAGAGATGCTTTACACTGAGAATAAACTACTACAAGATGAAGGTGGTCCCTCCTCATGAGATTCCATTAGAACAATTTTCCAGAAGGTAACGTTTGAAGGACACTGGCATCCGTTTTAATTACTTCACTGTTTCTCTCCTTTGAAGAGCAGAACCAGATTTTTTTTTTTCCTCCTCTCACACAATTTGGCAGGCGTACTGGAGGTCCTTGGCTTTGTGGCTGGCTGCTTTGTCAGTAAAATGATTACAGGCTTGAGTGAAACAGGATAGATTAAAATCTGGATGCTGAAAAGTGTAATTTACTTCCAGTCGCTTCTCAGTCCTCCGCCAGACATTGGAAAGCTGTCATGGTCGGGGGAAGCCTGTTTTGGATGAATTTGACTCATGTCACCTCAAAAGTAGAAACCAGCTAGTTTTTAGGTTTGATGACGAAAGGTTTGTGTTGTTTTTTTTTCAGTGGGGAACATGCAAACATTAGTAGAATTGTCAAGCTTCTACTGAGCTGGTTGTGTTTTTGATGGATTATGTATATCAGCTTTTGAGGTCAACTACTAAAGAGAGATAAGTATATAACAAATCAATTCTTGATCATTCACACACTGTAAATCTGACAGCCATTGTCAATTTCATTAGTTGTAGCTGTGGAGCTTATATCTATAGTATTATTAACACATGGACACACATGACTTCTGCCAGGTTCATCATCCTTTTAATACTTTATTGCTAAAAATATTTAATCTCAATATACCTACAATCATAAAATGTAGACTTAATGTAGATTGCCCTTTTTAACAAGCCTTTCAATGTGTTCAGGAGCTGTGTTTTCTGAGGGGACCGGAGCTCCCTTTCTCACAGCCTCTGGGTTTTCACACTTTGCAGACCTTTCAAAGACACCTATACGACACTAGAGGAAAGGAAAACACCATAAATATTTCCTTTTAAGATTTAGTTTGTCCAGTGCAACAAGCAGGACTGAAATAGTTACTATTCTGAAAATGTCAAAGAAATGTGAGCCTGTCGTGTGGTTCACTGACAAGCTCCTACTCAGTGTCGCACTTCCTACTTTCAACAAGCAAAACAAAAGCAGAAAGTCAATTAAAATATGTTTCTGCCCGATATTCGAGCTGCCACGTCTGAATACATACAAAATAATTCCAACTCTGTCTTTATGCTATTACTTTTCTCATTGCATTCTGTAAATCTCACTTTAAGTAGACTTACATGCAATAAGAGACAAGGTTTAGGTTGTAACCACGTGAGTAATTCAGTTCTCAGAATATCTTCCTAATTACAATGAGCTTTACCTGTGTTATTAAATATGAAACCCTTAATTGAGATGGCCGGAAGTATATTTTCCCCTTTTTCTGGGAATGTTCTCACACATTAGCCCACACATAATAGCTTAATTATAATACCCCTACTTATTTATATATATGTGGCTCGA
Organism: Platichthys flesus; assembly: GCF_949316205.1. Taxonomy (NCBI): domain Eukaryota; kingdom Metazoa; phylum Chordata; class Actinopteri; order Pleuronectiformes; family Pleuronectidae; genus Platichthys; species Platichthys flesus. The sequence continues at coordinate 10,146,907 of NC_084946.1, read as the reverse complement.
TAAAACAAGCCACATATATCACTAATATTTGTTGGCATGCAGCATGATCATTGTTGCGATAGATTGTCTTTCATGCTGGGTCTATCTCATCATGTTGGATTCAGTCTTAGGGGACACATCTGTGTCACCATCTTATCTTCACATGCCCCAGATATACAGCTGCAGCCACATCATTTCAACCCTTTTTTTGCTAACAATGTGTTTGTTCCGGATCATATGTTACAGTGGTGCGATGAGACAAAAAAAAACAACCTTCAGGCTGAACCTGCTCTTTTAAAGGCTTCTGCACCTGGGAGTTATATCCTAGGTTGGCACAGCCGCCACCTGATGATGGATCGCACCGGGGGCAGCGGGAAACAATAATTCAGGCTTCTCGTCATCCACTAGGCCGATCATTTTGTGGACTAAGCCAATTTGTTGACGTATTTTAAAGCAGACCACTTATAAACCTGGCAAATGTTTTTATCTGGGATAAGTCATTTATTCAGAGACCTGTGTAGATTAAAATTATTGTTGTGGCAGTTAATTAATTAAACATTAGGTCAGGAGCAGTATTGTGCTTTTTATTGATTGACATTATCCAATGCAAAGTAGATGTATGAAGAGAGTGGCAGTAGCAGCCCTGCAGCAGCAATGGTGTGGACAAGGTATACTTCATTGCACTTGATGCACGAGCCCTGACAACTGATTCCTGCTAGTTATAGTTTAGATTTGCTGTTGACGGCACAAGCCAAAACAACGAAGCAACAAAAAATGTCCTGGTGTTCCAGCTGAGGGAAATAGAACAAGAGAGAAGACAATATTGAAAATACAACTAATAAATGTACAGTTTAGATTCACATTAACCTTTGTCGCCAGTCATTTGAATCACAGGCTGCAGTTTTGTATTTGTGTGGCTGCTTACTTGTTGATATACAGTTGAGGTGAATGACAGGGTGAGTAAGTCTTTTGAAAATCATAAATAAAATATGACAACTCCGCAAAAGATAGATAGTCAGATAGAAAGAATAACGATAAAGTATAAAAATGTTATCGTCAAAAAATCCTATTTCAGAGATAAACTGAATAACAAATGCCTCCTGTGAGCAGGGTTTGTTTGTGTAGCCGTATATTCCTTTGTGCGGTAGAGGAACACACTGTGTCACATTGTTGTTTCACAATGAACACAATACACTGATGTAATTAATGAACAGCTTATTAGTGTGTTTTTAAATGCTTTTCGATGACTTTGGGTCCACTGCCTGAGGCCATGGATAACATGAGCCTATTTGCAACAGGACTTGATGGGATGGATTAATGGTTGGTTTTAGACACTATAGATATAGATTAGATAAATATTTTCTATATAGATAGAAAAATAAAACCCTTGACCTTCAAGAAAACTGCATTTTTGTCAGTTTAATCAATGTCATGTTTTTATTCATATTTATGTATGTAGGTTTCCCACAAAAGTGTGCATTTAGTTTTAAATACAGTGTAGAGATTACATAAACAGACACAAAGTAAAACTCGAGCCGAGATTGGCAGACTGGAAAGGAGGTTGTAATTATTCAATATTCAAACCACTTCTTCCCCAAAATACTATTTTGAGCTCCAGTATGTTGCGATGTGAACACATTATATTAAAGCTGTGTAATTGTGGAATGATAAGCATGAGTAACAGATGGGCAGCAGCCAAGTAAAATGTGCTGCAGGAGTGGCCCGAGACATTTCATTTCATCCTGGTTTTCTTGCTGTTAATTACTGGAATATATTAGAACTTACAATACAACATACAATTAAGTGAGTTGTCCATATTCAAAGTTGTATATTATGAGTGAAATAACTATGATTTCATAGTTAAAGTCACTGCCAATGTTTTTCCACTACACCATTAAATCATTAGTACCATTAAATGCCCTCACACGCCTGCTGTGGTTACACCTACAATCAACCTTCCTCCCATCTGCCTCTCGTCTGCACCACTCACACACATGATTTTAATTGGCATGAGCCTGTAGGTGTTTTCACACAGAGGCAGATTTTCATATGGTTACAGTGGCATGATTGACAAGTGGAGCTCCTCTTCCTAGCAGTGGAGCTGCAGTGAGGAGCACCCATGATGAAGATTTGTCCCCTCTGGTTACCACTGGATCCTTTTACTGCTGCGAGCTGTAACTAGGACTCAGCACATAGGTTCTGTGAAGCTTGTACAGCCTTCTCAAGGATGAGATCTGAACAAATGGTGAGGAGATCATGCTTTGAAGTTTCGGAGGAAGGAAATGGTGCATTACATTCCCAGGATTTATTTTCTGGATTTATTGGATAGAAGGTGCGGTTGTAACAACTGACATTTAGGCTTTTTATAATTTTTATCACATTGAATTCTGTTGCCGTTTAAAACGAAGAAAACCAAACTTTGTTTGATTTATACTTGATTTAAAGATTCCTCTCCTTGTCCTCCTCCTCACACCAGGATCAAAATGTAATCTCATTAATTCTGAATGCTGATTTTCTTGCCGTCTCTCTGGTTGAGTCACATTCTGCCACCTTGTCAAACTAGAGACATCATCTCCCTCCCAGAGCTGTTTCCCAGCCCTTATAACGCTGCTGCCTATATATAAAAACTAACAGGACCATGAATAAGTAACAAGCTAATACATGATACAACAGCATCATACTATGAGTGTTTACTTTCTGATACAGTGTAAAACCTAAATATATGTATATGATATGATATAGGAGGGTTCAGGAGGGATTAATAGAGAGAACAGTGGTCTGTGGCCACCACATGCAAAGCGATTCCCTTTTTTGGGGTTGTCTGGCTTTTGTTTCTCCATTGTACCTGTCACTTTCATTTGCAGCAACCCAGGTGAGATTGAGTCTCAGTCCTTTGTGCTTCCTGAATGGACAAATTGATCCCTGAAGTTAAACTGACTTGGTGTTACACTGTGACCAGTAAGTGTTCCCTTCATTATTTGTAAACTGTGTATTAACAAATCATTATAACAGCTGGAGTCATTGGTGTAGAAGAGATCACACCGACAGATGCAGGTCAAAATAATTATGAATCTGCTGAAAGGTGAGAAGTGGTTGTAGATATATTATCCTGTAGTCCTCAGAGAGCTGTTCCAGCTGTTGAGCTTAATTAAATACATGCATATAAATTAGCAGCTTGTTGCGGTTCCAATGCAGAGCAGCAGAGATCAACAACTCCCTCAAGATTTACTGATGTGCTTTGGGACCAGCAGTGTGTTGTTGACGCAACAATTTAAAATCAAACCAGTTCGATTTGGTGCACGGTGCTCTTGAGTTTTACTATATTACTGAAAGGGCTGCAGATTTTGAAGACTGGGTGGTAGTGTTTCCGTCATGGATTTTTTTGACCTGTTGTCGTATTTAGCAGGACTACATAAAAACTACTTGATGGATTAGTATAAAACTTGGTGAAAGGCTGTGGTATGTGTCAGGGAAGAAACCATTAAATGATGTTTCACATCAGACTCTGCTTACGTCATGCATGCCTGTCGCTGCTTTGTTTGTATCATAGCACTTTAGGCCATATGGCAGAAAAGGTGTGATGAAACAGATGTCAAATAACTATATACAAAGATAAAAGTAAAAAAAAAAAGGGACAAATTACTATTCCTTTGGTTTTTGCGGTTACGTCCAGCAATGTTCTTCTGAGGTATTTGATAGATTGTTGATGTAGACTCTATCCCCACCCATTGGCCCAGCATGCTCATTTGAGCATTTGTGGTGGTTTTTGTGAAGGAGATATTTTGTAAAATGAAAGTTGTGTGGATGGAGATTTTCTTTTTTTAAATGGACAGGGACCTATGCATTTAGAAAATATTAACAGTAGTGTAGACGATTTGAGTTGACTTGTTTATCTTATATGATGTTTGATGTATCCAGCCTGATAGTGACTCAAATTATGAGGTTCTTTCACCTGACTTTAAAAAGATATGACATCCTTATCATGATCATAAATGTGGTCTGTTTGATGTACTTTATGGATTGTAATTCTCTGGTAATCACTGAAGGCAACACTTATCTCAGCTTGTGTCTCACTCCTGGTGCCGCTCCATCATGGTTTATGGTCCTGCAGATGTTAATGACAACAGTGGCTCAGTGGTAGTTGCTACGACATGAATTATTTGGATTTATTTCTCAGCCCATGTGCTTCCTCTGTGGACCCTTTGCATCATTTACAAGATTTTATCTACCTATTGTTATTTATTTATGGGATTTACTTCTCTTGCTTAGCTGTCACAGCACTTTGTAAACTCTGTTTTTAGAAAGTGCTGAACAAATTAATTTATCATAACTATGATTTAGAAAATGGACCTACTATACTTTGTTAACATCCAATGTGAAGACTGCAGAATAGTTGATAAAGTGCTTTATCGAGTACCAGACCTCCCTGAATTTGCTATTTTTAGGCCTCTTCATAGGCGACAGACCCTTGGCCAGAGGCATTACATTTTAGGGTTGACATAATGTATAAAGAAAGCTTTGAGGAGATTTAGTCAGATTTGATACAGTTCAGTGTGACTCAAGGATGAACTCATTTGATGTTGGTGCTCAAAGGTCGAGGTCGCTGTGAACATTGTTTTGCCTTGTGATCACAAAACCTTAGTAGGACCAGAGTATCGCAATGTAACATCTACTATGATCCATGTATGCAAATTTACAGAATAATGTCCTTTGGTCTTTCGCTGTGGATTCTGTGTTTGTTGGCACAATATTTACCATTTATCCGTGGCACTGAAATAAATGGCATTAGCTTTGGTTGCTAGTAGCAGTTGGCACCGTTACACATCTTCTTCAAAGAGCCCCTATAAGGCATCACATGTATGTTAATGGTGACATGTTTTAATAAAGCTGAATCTAGTTTACAGGAGTCCAAACGCACTCACCGCATAGATAAGAATGACAGGGGTGAAATGAAAAGGATGTGAAAAAGGACATTCAGTCCACGTGATTTGATACAACCGTTGTGTTCCTACTGTAGGTGGATGTTTGTTCAGCCCAGTTTTCGCCTGCTCTGTCAACAGTGCAAAGATAGCGTGGAGAAAAGCACTGCGACGAACACAAGTGCTATCAGGCACAGTGCCCACGTTCAGCAAGGTATCGCCTTTTCACATCTAATCACAATGTGTAATTGGTGTGTGCTGATTTCATGCCTGAAAAAATATAGTAATTAATCCTGGTCTCTCCTTTATCATGTAAAGCAGAGATTAGACTTTTGCAGAGGATAAACACGAAAAATCACTCGCTCATGCTGCCATGCACCTTCCAAGCTTAACAACTTAAATGTGTGCATTGATATTTCGGGTTGGTTTGTTTTGTAACTCGAGGCAGCCTGTGCATAAAGAAGCATCGCATAAGCCCATATTCTTCCTCAGGTCGCTTTGTGTTTTCTGCTCGTCTCCTTCCCTTCATCTCTTCCCTTCAGTGAGCCCGTTGGAGATGAAATGTGTGATCCCAAAAGAAAGCGAGTCCCCACTCCTCCTTAGAAAGTAAGCAAGGGCGAGGGATCAATCACAGCTTCCACCACTCACAGCCAAGAAAGAAAATGCTGTCACAAAGTGTTCTTACTTTGAGCAGACGATCATTGATCTCTATAACAGAGGATTATAATTAGGTTCTCCTCAAAATGTCAATGTAATTCATTCTTTGAGCTTAGTTATCCTGTGAGGGATTCATTATTGTCCTAATGTTTTCATCTGTCCCTAATTAACATAATCAAAACTTCTTTAAGCTTTGTCTTTGTTTTGGTGGCAACATGTGTGCTGGGCAGCTCTGTCAATAAAAGACGGAGCAGAAGATCTTCAGAGGAAACTTTTAAACATTTTAAATTTAAATGTCAAATTACATTAGTTGTTGGGGTGATGGGTATGTATATACTGCTCTGTACAGTGCTTATGTGTATGGGTCAGACACTGTATACCATGTCCCATACAACCCTCAAGCCTGTGCTGAAAACGAAGGAAAGCCCAAACTTACTTCCAATTCTTTAAACAAATTGAAACTGAATTAAAATGTCCTGTCGTTCAAGCAGCTATTGTATGGATTCTCTATTTGATTTGAGGAAAGGTGACATCCAGGAGGAAATATCTTAAGACATATGATCTTAAGTGAAACATAGTAACCTCACTCTGTTTTCTACCTGGGTGATCCTCTAGCCTGATCAGGGGCCAAGGTAAAACTTTATTGATCCAGAAACTGGGGAAATTCAGTAAAACACTTACATCATATAAATCTAATGTGATGGCAGGGATTGCTTTTCTTTGGCGAGACATCTGATGACAGATGATGATGAAACTAACATTTTTCTCAAACAAATCCTCCCCTTCATAATGCCATGCACGGAGTGCAAACCGAGTAATTCCCTCCTCTTGTCAAACTCTGCAGTATTCCCACATACAAAATGGCTGGGCTGAGTGCCCTTTGTTATATCTGTTTCCTCTCAAAAAACATCAACACATGAATGATCCTCTCTTGCAGTGTCTTTGAGAGTGTCTTGAGAATCTGGTGCCATATCAGCAATCTGCTCTGCATTTGCTTTTTTGTGACCAACTGACTCTTGTCTGTGCCTGTTGCAGCAGGTCCACAGCACAAAGTCCTGCACAAAATCTCACTCACCACTGGCTTGTCTTTTAAGTTGATGGAAACTTAATAAAGAACCTTCCGGGTAATTTTTCCTGCTGCCTTGATGCTTGTCACCGATGACATGTAACAGCTGTGTTTCATACCCCTTGACTGACATGTTTCCTGAGACGTGCTTTATGTCCTGCATCACATCAAGTGATCTCACCATTCAGTGTCAACAAACACAGTAAAGTACTGTCCATCATTCTCCCTTCATCGGAACGAATGGTCTCGTTCATTTGTTGTAAATTCTGAACGAAATACCTACATTTTTCATGTTAACACATGTTAACAAAATCACAAATCACAAAATAAAAATATATTTTACCTCTTACTTTGCTGCAGCTACACAAACAAACATAAGCATTGCTGTTGATACAAGTAGAGACCCTGATATCAATTATTCTGTGTATTATTACCACTAATTCTTCCATGATGAAATAACCTACACGATTATAGGCAGCTGGCATCAGTATGCACATCACCATTTTGGCCCCACCTAAAAACATTATTTTTAACTATAGCCTTCAGTCTTTGTATGCTGTTGGATACTGACAAGGTCAAGGCAAGGTAAATGGACACTTTCATTTCCTCAGAGATAAAGATGAGGTGTCCCTGTGGTTTGGTTTTTCCTCCTGCAAGATCAGGACGGCCAAACAAATAACCCCACCTGGTGTTTCTAAATGGCATTTGTGAGATGAAATGCAAATCATATTCTTTTGTGCACCATGTTAAGCTGCCTGCAGTGGAATATTGAAAAGCAGCCGAAGCAGTCACTATAAATACCTATTGTTCATTGTTATTATTTAAGAAGGAAATAATTGTTTTTTTCCCATCAAATCACCCTGAACCCCTCACTGTCCTAATGTAAATCATGGCTTACTGTGTAATCGTGTTTACAGAAGATCACAGCACACAAATGCTCCCCCCATGGCTTTGTTTGAATTGTTATCCCTTTTTAATACATTTCCCCCTAAAACATTTCCCCCAGCATTCAATTTAAATAGCTTGAACGAATAATACTGCTCCTATGTGGTTCTGATAGTTAGTTGATATTTATTTATTAACTCAAAAAGCAGCTTATTCAAGTTGAGAATTTCCAATGAGCTCTTGAGGCTGCTTTTATAATTGAGTTGCTCTACTGCCATTATTGTTTATGAAGACGTTGAATAAACACAAGCATTTTAAGACATTATGGATATATACATCGTTACTCAAATCAGAATAAGGAGAGTTTAGTTCTTGCCAAAAGGCACCTATTCTACATCTTGTCAACATTTGCCATTTTTTAAATCTAAAGTTGGAGCCTCTTTTAGCACCGAATCACATTATTCACTGTTAAGAAGCCCCACCCCCATTAATGTCACTGAGTGTGGACAACCAGCCCAAGCCTGTTGGGATCTGTTGATGTTATGGGTAGGTTCAGGTTTAGGGTCGACTCTACTGCCTGTGAAAAATCTTGAAATGATATTCAGGTCAGTCACTTTTGGCTGAGCAAGTTTTCTTAACATTGTCAATGTCTGAATCAGGGAAAGCAAGCAGTAATCATGCAAGTTCGGTGATTGGATTCGGCTCGGGTTCAGACATAAAAATGCGACTCTGATCTCTTAATGCATCCTTAGCATTTTAGCTTTCTCATAGCTGGAGATATACAGAATTATATAAAATGTCACTTAACAAATGCCACGCAGATACACAAACAACATTAAAAGTAGCTGTTAGTTGTTTGGATTGTTTTGTAAAACTACAGTAGCAGGAGAGAGCTGCAGTCTTGTAGTTGATATAAGGAATAAATTGACATGGCCTTTTAATGCTAAGACTACTCTTTCCTCAGAGCAGGAGCTCCTACATGTCACTGAGAAGCTTGCAATGCAGTAGCAGCCTTCTGTCGACACTGAGAGACTTTTTCTAAACACCCTCAGGTGCGTCAAATGAAAAATGATTCCCCACTTTTGGCTTCAAAATCGAGGATCATTCATATGTTGAATCTATTTTTCCCTCAACATGATGATTGGGTAATATATTTTAGTATGCATGGTATTGGAGCTTTTCGGGGCAGTGAAGGAAATCACAGCTGTTGTGTCACAAACATTCAGTTGTGTAGCTGTGATAAAGCAAGATAACGTTCTGGCAGTTCTGACCATGAGGCCATAAACGTTGGTGAATGCTGTGCACGGAAATTTGATTCCTCCTGTGAACGAGCATTACGATTTTGTTTTCAGTTACTGTGTTCAGTTTGGTCACAACAGACCATATGGTGTCACAATTAAATCCCTGTTAGTGCTGCAATGCCAGTATCGTTTCCCCTGTGGTTGTGTGTGTGTGTACAGAATGACTCAACAACACATAAATGGATTTTTATCCAACCTGCTGAGAATGTTACTTTGGAGAGACTCTCCAGATTTTTGAGCCGATCAGAGGTAAAGATAAAAAACAACACAACATTTTGAAAGATATCCCTGCAATGCCCATAGATTTACTGAAAAATAAATAGAAACAAAACAAATGGGTGAATTAGAAACATTAGTGCATCACCACAAAGGAATAATGATTCAAAGAAAATATAAATTTTGCAGAAATAAACAAATTGTCAAAATGAAACGATACATACTTTTTAAAATAGTAATTTTTCCCATTTAATTAAATGATTATATAGTATATTAATCATTGTATAAGTTAAAGGCGACATGGTGGTTTACAGGGCCACAGAACAAGAAGGTTCTTAATCTGAATCCCACTTTACAAAAATATGTTGGGATTAGGAGAATTGACAACAATTTGTTTGTAGGTGAGAATATGAGCATGAATGGTTGTTCTTCTCTATATGTCGGCCCTTGATGGACTGGCGACTAGTCCATGGTGTTCCCTGTCTTTTGCCAAATGTCAGCTGAGATTAGCTCGAATGATACGATTTTGACAAAAATAATTAATTATTTTCCCATCATGAAGAATTCATGATAAAGTCATAAAATGACGTTGTGCATATATGCGCAATCTAAAGTCTTAGACATTGAAAAATAATAGAAATAATAAAGTATAGTAATAATTTAATTAAGTAACCAGTAACATGTAGATACGATCTACATGTTATCGTAAATCAATCAATCATCATATAGTTTATATATAACCAGTCTATAAAAAAGTAAGCTAGCCTAATCGGGTGATATACAGCTGACAGGAAGGGTATGCTTCTGCCCTTCGATGGTTTTCATTAGGTGGCGTATTAACTCAGCTCTTCTGGAAAGAGAAAAGGCCATAGCAGGAAGAAAGACGGAGAGAAAGAGCTGGCAAACAGCCCTGTAGGTATCAGACAGAAGATCACTGAACAAGATGGATCACCTTTCACCTGGCAGTGTGGACATAAACACATATTGGACAGCCAGACATGCTGCTGAGAGAGTGAGCAGGTAATGAGAGATACCAGGGGTGAGATGTGCACACGTCCTGACAAGAGTGGCAACTGCCGCTTCTTCGGAGCCACAAGCAAAGTACACAGGGACAGAAGTGATGAGGGGAAACTCTGTGGAGTGAAATCAAGCCAAAGCGAAACCTAATGATGTGTGGCAGACAATATCGGAGCTAAACCTAATTAGATGAACAAAATAATGAAGGAAGAAGTACTATAGGTTTGTGAAAAATGGTCTTGCGCACCTGAACGCAATTGCATGTGGGTGTGTTTGCCTCTAATCATCTTTTACCAATTTAATTGGTTGTTATTTATCTTAATCCATTTTCAGTCAGAACTCTACCCCACTCTAACCACGGTTTGCTTTTTAAACATGCACAGCCCAGCGGGAGGTTCTATGCACAGACGCGTTCACACGGCAACAAATTCATCGCATCTTAAATCCGCTGCGCTCACACGTTTTTTTTTGACAACACATCCCCGGTGTCGACTCTTATTGCAGCCAGCTCTCTTCACATCTTTGTTGGGGTATTCTACATCTCACCGCTTTCTCACAGGGAGATTCGACTGTTGCGTCATCAACCCTCCCCCCATACACACACTTAAGCGTGCTGAATCCAGTGGGGAATCCCCGCTGTGTTCTTGCATCGGATTATCCCGACCTTCTGCGGACATTATACTAGGGAGCCAGAAGGAGTCCGCAGATAACCCAGAGGCTCTCAGTCTTTGTTAGAAGGTAAACACATTTGTGTTAACACATGCGCATCCGAAAAAAGCTTGCAAAGTGATTTGTGGTACACAGGGTAGAAGCATATTTTCACTTCATCGGACAATCTGTGGATTTCAGTAACCTACCAAGGTAGGGCTCCCAAAGCTGAGCCAAAGTGGAAGTGTCAACAAAAGGAAGGAAGATAAATAAAATACATGGCCACTATGTAGAGCACATATTTCCACCAAGGTCAAACATTTCCCTAATGAAACCACATTTAAATTCACTAGATCTGTATATTTATTTGGATCTCTAGACCGAAGTGTCCTTGGCAAGATACTGAACCCCTAAAATGGCCCCTCATGAATGTTGAGTGTACTAATTGTAACTCGCTTTGGACAAAAGCATCTGCTAAATGACATGTAATTTAATGTAATGTAATCTCTACCGAATTTCACCATAGATGTTGGAAATGGTGCAAAGAATGTGGAACGAAATCCCTGCCCTGGATCAGCACATTTATTTAAGTCCACTCCAAAATATGTAGGCTTCTTCTTTGAGTCATGTTGCGGTCCTTCACAAAACGTAATGAAATTGGTTGAGTAGGTTTTTCGTATTCATGCTATCATGTATGGAACATGCCATTCCCCTGTAGGAATGCCTGCGTTTGACCCAGCTATCTACCATGACATCATCTTTACATGTACTATTACCACCTCTCCTGAGTGACTAAATCCTTATCTGGCAGAGCGCCTAAAGCTAGTTCATTGGTGCACCCCCATTAGGGGTGCACCAATGAACTAGCTTTATTCTTAGTATGTTCTCGACAGCAGACATGGTTTGTAATCCACTTACCATGCTGAAACTGTGCTGGTTTACACAAACCCCCATTGCCCCAGATACACAGAGGCAACAAAACTATAAGCTACATCAATGCATGTTGTGAAGCTACTGTGAACTGGACACAGGGACAGTGTGTTGGTCAGTTCAGTGCAGGAGGAGCAGGTCATGTGCTGATCCCTGCCGGCCCGGCTATCAAACCATAACAGCACAGGCTTGCACAGTAATCTCCTTCTGCGAGGCCGTACATGTTCATGGCTTGGTCTGATTTAAGCAGCTTAAACGGCTCCTGTGGAAAAACACATTAACAGTATCTGGTTATGCCATTTGGCCTCATCCACGCACATCTTGTGTTTGTAGCTCTAATGAATGGTTAATTTAAATAGCTGTTAAAAGTTTCAGTTTGGTTGATCTGTATGGCTTCTCAAAAGTGATAGATGCCTCACTATACTGTATTTCAAGCCGCCAACATGTAAATGAGTCTGAGTGCTTTTCAGTTCTCAACATACTGTGGCCAGAGACCACATTTATGAGTCTGGAGAGTGGTATACTGAGGCTGTCTAACCTCTATTAAGGAGAAAAGACTATTTGCAATTGTAAACTTCTAACAGGAATACATTTCAGCTGCACAAATTAATGTATTGTTTCACACAGACTGCAAACGCTGATCCAGCATGTTGAAGGGAATTGCTGCTAGACCACTGCCCCACTGCTTTTTAACCCTGACCCTACTCTCATTTATAGCTGAGGACATTAATTACTTTGCGACCACAAGCTCCTCTGAACAGTTTCCCCTGAGTTCCTGCAACCGTCCACAGGCCTACTTGGCCTCACTGGAACTGAATTTAATATGTTATCACAGATGTTGTTTCCAGATCTTCAAGGCTGCTCCTTTCACCCCCCCCCCCTCCCCAAATGACAATCGCCATGTGAAACCATCATCACATTTCCTGTCTCCACTGAATGTAATATAAAGTCTCTAATCAAGGCCACTGCTTTGTCACACCTCTGCTCCCCTCTGGTTTCCATCTACAATCTGTGTTCCAAGCTGAGAGAGCAAAGACGACCTGGAGATCATGCTGCGGTATTTTTCTTCAGACAGAGCGTTTTTCTTGGCACACTGTCCACACCAGAACTCCAAGTAGTTTTCTCCAACAGGCCTCTTGTATTCTTAGTGTCAAATAAGCCACAGAGAAATAAGCTTGAACTGGTTCCGGAAGGGACTTTGTCAGATGCTCTGGTTTTGCCTTGGCAAGGGCAGTGTCGTTTTTTTGGTCTCTGCCAGGAATCCTCAAGTTCATCAGGTTAATAATGTCTGGCTGTCACCATGGGAGCATGGTAACACCCTTTTGCAAAGAATTAGTTTACCTGTGCCTGATAACTTTCAGCTTTTGACCAAAGCACACTAATCAACTCTTACTCCACACCAATCTATCTGTCTTGTTGGTTTTGAATAGATGGTTTGCAGCTTTCTTCTCTGAAACGTCACCCTGCGCTAATTGACTTGCTGTGGGACTGTGGTGCCACCAGTGCACACATAGGGCTGCTCGTCGCCGTCATGAGCAACGTCTCTTTATGAGCTGGTCGGCTGTTGACACAGTTTATTAGTAATTAACCTATCGCATGTCCAAATTGCAACAGATTTAACTCTGCACTTTCTTGGGCTCTTGACAATACACATATCAAGCTTGAAGCCAACTGTCAGGCCCAAGCCAAGATATGCCAGAGACAGACAGAGATATCTAGGAGATAATTAGATAGAGGCCACTGTTTGCATGTGAACACATGAGCTGTGGAAGATGGTAATGATGACATTCATGGTAATTCCTCCCCAGTGTCAAGTAATCCCTTGGAATATTAGTTTTGTCTGTTTTATCTTTTCATTTCACATTTCTTTTTTCTTTTTACAATTATCTGATATTATATATGAGTTATCTGTTATGGCACTGATCGTTGAAAAACAGCACTTCAGCTGAAATTAGGCTCCTTTACAAATTCTCCCTCTGAATAAACTCCTAAGAATGTTATTTTTATCTAAGAGTATTTGTCCTGGCAACCCATCCAGTTTAGCTGCAGCTTTGCCTTTTTTATCACTGTGAGTGCATCACCACTAACAAGCAACACATCGTTTGTCCATTTCTCTTGGAGAGTGACTCTACTTTTCTTGGTATCGCTAAAGAGCAGTTGGTGAAGGTGGTGGTTTATTTCCTTTCCTATCGAACAAGTAGTTGTTTGCAGTATTAATTAGTTTTTCTCGGAAGAATTGTTTGTCCTCCCTCCCACAGCATAACAGGTTCAACAGGTTTTCCGTATCAGAAAACATATTTCTTATTGAATTCTTTCATTTTCATTAGTTCTCCAAAAGTCAAGTTTCAATTTTATAGTTATGGCTGCATTTTCAGACAGTGAAATGAGGTTTATGATAAATTTTAACTGTAGATACAGGATTCTTCAAAATAAAAAAGCCTAATCTTGTGTATTTACAGTTCGATTTTGAAGAGAAAGTATAATCTCTTTATTTGAAGAGGAAAGTACACATCTATTGACCCAGTTGCCTTCTCTCCTTCTCTTCTTCAAACAGGTATATGACCTGATCTCAGCTATGTTGTCTAATATTTTGGGTCCATGATTCTGTTTAGATTGCCGGATGTTACTGTTAGATTTTATAACTATTATTTCAAATCCCTTTTATAAGTAAGTCTAATCCTTGAAATAAACAGCCCAAAAAAGAAAGCCGCATTACTGTGAGGTTAACCCTCCCCCTTCCATATTAATGTGACCTACATCTTTGACATTTGTTCCCTGTGGGGGTTAAATTAATTAATACCCTTACATGACTTGTCTTACCTCCTCCTTGTTTAGTTTAAAAGGGACTTGCAATGACATTGTTGCCCTCAGGGATAATCAACACACGTATAAGAGATGGAGAAGGATGCTTGACAGTTGCCCTTGGACATAAAGACTTAGCTTCATTATTCCTTACATGTTATCAGTCAAAATATTAGTCCTCTTTAGACTTCACGAAAAAAATTACAATAAAGAAACACAACTAGAGCAAGTACTATTGCCATTCCATTCCTGTAACAACAAATTGCACTTGTAAATTATTCAGCAGCTGTATAGAATAACACACTAAGAACCGCAATACAGCAGAGTAGAAGACCTAAATACAACAGAGACAAGATCACAAAAAAACGGGTGGGTGTCACTGTCGGGAAATCACTGTGGGTAAAAATGTATAAATAATAGACATGGAGAAGGAGCGAGAAGTGTGTGGCTCAGTGTAATGAAGAAGTAATTTTCACAAGTGTGTTTCCAACAACTGTAGGAGTAAAAAGAATACAGCAAAACCCCTTCTCTCAGAAGTGCATTTTATTGAATTTTTTTTTATTGAAAAATGCAACAGAGTACATGTAATACATTACTTCCTGCCACTATATATATTTAAATGAGGGCCTACAGGTTAACTAGTCCTTGCTCCTCAGTTTGTCCATTGCGCGTTCCTTCTGTTATAGATTACCCATCCTGATGAACAACTAATGAGTTCATGAGATTTCACACCAGCAACTCCAGCATGTGCTTTTCAAGGTTTAAAAGGTATTTCTGCGATTGGGGGTTTAACAGTAACATCTTACATTTGCCCCAAACTCTAATAATATTTTAGCTTCACTGTCAGTGACGGTCCCTCTGTTAATACTCCTCTTTAAAAAGCATGACTCATGACTTAATGCCTATGACTCATCACTAAGCTCCTCTTTACACAGGCTGCCCTTCTCTAGATTTTACGGTGCATTGGTTGAAATATTCTTTCTTTTCTGGGCACTTAAATTACAGAGAGGAAAAAAGTCGGGCTTGGTTTAATTCATTTTGCAATTTAAAGCTTAAACTCCATGATAAAACTGAGCAAGTTAATTATTGGTGGAACACATCATGCCACATCTATTGCTGATCCTATTGTAATAACTCCTCATGGAATAATGCGTTTTGTGTTGAAAAGGTGGAAACCGCTCAGTGATGTAACAATGTGAAGCATTTAATGTGCATGTTTCTGTGTGCTGTGTCACAATGGTTCAGGGGCTCGTGTGAGAGGATACTATTCTGTGTGTGACATGATTGTCCTGTTATATAATTTGCATCTATTTATAGTGCGTGTGCTGTTGTTAGATAATGTCACTCATCTGTGACCAGTGGAGCAAACCACATGCGTCCCTAGAAGGGCAAAGGTAGAGCAAATAGGAAATTCAGCAGATTGAGGGAAAGGGATATGAATCATTAATGTGTTTAATAAGAGTTATTTAATTAAATTCTTTATGTATGGCACATTTTATAGGTTCTTTGAAACATTGTATGCACTTTTATGAATCTTGTAGCAACCTGATGATGAAGAAATTCAGATGATCTGGTTAAAAACCCTTGTCAGAACAAATTTCGAGTGGAAAGGAGTTACCTCTGGCGCTGCCCTCTCACCACTGACCAATCATCTGTGGCCCTCTGCCTGAGGCACAACAGATCAAGGCTTCAACCCTGGCCAACCTGCCGGAAATGTGTTGTTGTCTCAGGAGGTTGAGCTGAGGACAAAGCAGTGAAGTCAAAAATACAACGTCAGAAAATCACGTTGTATTCTTTCTAATATAGATGCTGAGAAATTCCACCAGCAGATCCACAGATTTTGCTCGGGTTCTGTGATTGTATGCACACATTACCCACCTGCCCGGTGATGCACAAGAATGAATGAGGAGGCTCTAATGTTAAGCTGCTGCACATGGACTTTGACTTGAAATCCATCGTCAGTACAAAAGGTGATGCAGCAGCATAGAGGCACATTCATACAGTGGCTGTTTTGAGAGGAATGGCTGCGTAACAAAGCAGCCCTCACTTTGAATTAGTCATTTACTCTCAGATTGAATGTACACTAATCAGTGAGCCCCTGTGGTCTTTGGCTGGAGGACAAACCTGCATACTTTCATAAAACATCATTCAGCACATGCCGTCTCCTCTGAGGCCCTCCACAGACATATGCTCGACAAACAACATACAAATCCTAATTAGTGTATCCCAGTCATCTGAGACTAAAAGTGCGATGAAAGGCTAAAAAGATAAATTTGCCTTGACGTGGGACATCCTGTGGAGACAAGTGCATTCAATTAGCCCCCTCAACTCTGGTCATTAGTGTTCTGGAAATACCTCCACAACTTCAGGTTTTTCCCCACAGTTAGAAGACGGGTTAGGGTTAGGGATACATTTTTGTGCATTGCCTAAACTGAATGAAAAGAAAAAATTAATGGGTTATGTGTGGTATTATAATGTTACTCCGCCACCAAGTGTTATCAGGCCATCTACATTGAGTGTTGCTGAGTGATTGAGGTTTAAATGTAAGGGGGGGGGGGGGGGGGGGGGTAATTCTGTGCTTCTTACACGTGGCATGTTTTCATGCACTTTTCCATCTAAAATGAGATGAAAAAACTGACCATGAACCAGATACAATGTGTAGAACATCCCAGGCCCACGTCTCGGATTTAAATATTCTTCAGAATTCACTTGTTTGGACATAATCATCTGTCACTGAACTGAGTAAAGTCAGCTGTACAGGTGTCAAACTTAACAGAAATTTTATTATGCTGAATTTCTAGTCCTTTCACTGAAAGTCTTATTCAACCAATGGTACACAGTGTTGTCACTTACAAAATATGAAGGTTTACATCAGGGTAAAGCTCTCAGTTCGTCAGAGAGCATATTTGTTTTACTCTTATTTTTGCTAATAATCCAAATTATTGCTCCAACGACAACTTGACCGTATCGACAGTTAGATGCTGGGGCAATAGGATCCTAGTGTGGTGCTCTGCTTCGTCAGGGTT
This sequence comes from Platichthys flesus, assembly GCF_949316205.1. Lineage (NCBI taxonomy): Eukaryota > Metazoa > Chordata > Actinopteri > Pleuronectiformes > Pleuronectidae > Platichthys > Platichthys flesus. Next base: position 10,129,461 of record NC_084946.1, on the reverse strand, counting down.
TACACTAGCTTCACCAGCAGAGCCGACAAATTTTTCACTATATCCCTGGAAAAATGGGACGAGGTATAGAGCTGTGTGAGACCTTTGTGAGGCAGTGGAACTCTCCTCCTTTGTCCGAGTGAGAAGGGCAAGAACATCATCGTTGTCTATTTCCTCTGACATCCTGTTTGTTTCCTTTGCTCTGTCGCACAAGCATTAAATAGAGATTTCAACAGGTGGTTTGAGTGCAGCATCTCATGAAAATTCACATTGGCTAACAGGTGGCATTTATGAGGCACGATCGAATCCCTGTTTTACGTTTGTTCGGCAGAAACATGTCCAGCTGTCTATACTGCTCCTAACTAGGGTTTCAAAATTCCGGGAATATTCAAAGCTGGAAATATTCCATGGGAATTAACGGGAATTAACAGGAATAAACTGGAAATTGTGTGGGAATTTATACTAACTGTATTTACTTTGTCATATGCAGACATAACTATAAACATTTTGTTTTGTCATAGGCTGATTTGAGCCCTGAAGAAACTTTGGGCACTTGACTCCATGCTTCTGCATCTTTGTGTCATTCTTAACATAGGTCTTTGCACAGTATTTGCAATGTACACAGCCTTTCCTTCTACATTGGCTGTGGTGAAATGTCTCCACACATGAGATAGTGCACGTGGCATTGTTCTGTAGAATAAGATGAGAACAAAGCTGGTAAAAAAACACTAAAGCAATGCCAGAGATATAAATAGTTGGCTAATTGGAATCATCTTTAAAAATAATTGATGGATAAATGAATATAAATAGGCTAGATGAACAGATGAACCATCCTCAATCAGCATGCTAATATGTTTTCCCCAGTTATATCATCGAGACTTACTACAGCAGGCCTCAATAGCCCTGCTGTAGTGTGCAGGATGCTGGGAATTATCTGTGCATGTGATGGAGAAATGCACAGTGGAGGTTTGAAATTCAACGTGCAGCGTGTGCTACATTCCATACATCTTTAAAATAGAGTTTTGAATGATGTTTTTAGTGCTCCGCTTTTAATTTGTGTATTTTTTTTTTTTTTTTCAAAATTCCCCCAAATTCCCGAGCTGAATATTCCCATGCAAATTTGCCAGCGCATTGCAAGGCCAACAGAAATTTCCCGCCCCTTTGCCACCCTACTCCTAACATGATGATGGTTTTAAGGCACAATTATATTCTTTGTCAACCAAAACGGGGGAAAAAAGTTGTTTGCCTTCTACTTTGACTTGTAACTGCGGAAAACCTTTTCAGAAATGTTAACAGCCTTCAGACAGTTATCCTCCTCGGAGAGGATTTGCCCTAAAGAGATGAACACACACACGCACACAGAGTCACTTTTAATGATCGGGTCATATTTGTCTAACAGCGAGGCCTCGTATTAAATAGCAGGATGATTTGCAATATTTTCACAAGCATTTAAATCTCATAGGGCTGTTGTGAGCCATTCCTTCCTTTATTTAGCTCTAAATGGTTTGGAGCTAATTAATCAAAGGCAATTTAGTGACAACAGATGAGGACAGAATACAGCACCCACACATTTAGAAGACTGTGTATGCAGGGTAAGGCTCATTTGATGTTTTTATTGTTATTTTTCAGTTGGTAAGAGATGATCCACAGCCCTGCTCACTCTACGTCATGCATCACAACTAATATTTGCCGTTATATATCCTACGAACAGGTATTGATGGGGCCACGCATTCCTCACTCCCCACCACCCTCTATCATACACACCCTCCCGATTTAGCGGTTTATTTATTCTGCAAAGATTTTCCATCTCTCCTTCTGCTCCTCAATGCTTCTCCTGCCCTGCTTCGGTATCGCTGCCCGTCGATTCAGCACCTCCACCACCCCAGTGTGCACCTGCATGCTCCAATAAGGGACGTTACAGATATTCATCGTTCCCATTAAATCAATGTAATTATATCTGGGGACTCGGGTGGCTCAGTTGTGATGTGGTGGCCACCGTCGCCTTGCTGCAGGAAGGTTCCTCGCTTTCTATGTGGGTTTTCACTCGGGCTTCCTCCCACATTCCAAAGACATGCCGATTGAAGATTATTTTTATCTCTGTATGTTGGCCTTGCAATGCGCTGGCAACCTGTCCAGGTTGATACCTGCCTCTTGCCCAATGTCAGCTGAGATTGGCTCCAATTCCTATTGATAATGCATGGATGGATGTGGTGAAACGTGTGAGATATGTGGCTGCATGTAGCCAATTCACTGATATTACTTGCATCCACCATTTCACATCATGCTTTGACCTGCACACCATTGTTTTTTTTCTGTCAGGTCACAGTGTGGTTGCATTTGAATAATAATGTTGTGTGTTTCTCTCTGTGTCACTCCATCACTTTATTTATGTGTATTTAAACTTTCAAATACTTAACATAGTCAGTCATATATACAAGATAACAATTGGATCACAGTATAGATCTGTCATTATGTTTTCCTGACATGAACTGTGCTGTTTCCCCAGCGTGGGATCAATATAGCTGTATATTTACACACCACCACCCTCCCTCGATATGTGCCCATGTCCCCCACAGTCCAGAAGGTGGTTCGACCACATTAGCAGTTTATTCTCGCATAACCTCTGCAGCAGGGATTCGTGCAGGAATGCCCTTGTGCTGATGAAATATGGCAGAAAATGTCACCAGCCATTACAATTTCACCAGTTAGCATTACTCTTGAATCCATAATCAAGGGTGCAGAGGCATTTGGAAATCGTGTTTACACGGTATGTATTGGAAACAGGACTTTTACTGCATTTGTCTCTGCACAGACAGAGTCAGCCTGGGTTGAGTGATGAGCTCAGGTCATTAGAGTCGGCTATTATCCTCCAACAAGAATACACCTTGTCCTTTCTTTCTCTGCAGTATGATGATGTTGGTATTAAGAACAACTTTATTTCCACACACAGAAATATTTTACAGCTGACAAACTGCAGAATATAAAACAGTGTAGGCACAGTGAGCAGGGCAGCGACCACAGCCAACATCGTCCTGATCTGTGGGATATCCTCAGTATGTTTTATTGTTCATTTGGAAGTTGTATTCTTTTGTTGAATAACTTTTCTTCCTCTTTGCTGAATTATTTGGGTAGTTTCTTACAGATGGATATATAAAACTTAAAATGTCATCTTCAGCATTTAACAGATGCTTTGAGTTATTAAACAAATATTGAATATTCATTCGGACGGGAGACAACAGCCAGTGGTAATTATGAGTAGTGTCATTCATCACTCAGTGTATTCGTAAACTACTACTCATCACGTTTCGATCTAAACTCTTTAGAAAAGAAAATCTCGAATAGAAAAGCAGCGAAGAGAGGAAATTGATCTAAACACCGCTACAATTGTACAAACCATTTTCTGATAAATTTATCGGGGAAATGAATCTGAATTGTTGAAAATGACGTGTGTCCGTGAGGGGAGTGGTGAGACAAGAATTATCTCCACATTCCTTTCAGACCTCAAAGTAACTTATCACTGTTGCTTTGGAAGGCAATCATGAACTCTGTGGTGTTTCATAGGAAAACCTTGGGGCCTATAAATGGATGGTTAAGTAGAAGCTTTTATATGTCTTAAGCAAACATGTCAGACAACCCTGGACTATTTTCTCAGAGGCTCTTTTTTATTGTGTTTCTGGGATGTGAAAAAAATCTTTATTGTTTGAAAAAAAAAAGGATTAATGAGGACTCCTGGTGGAGAAGAGAAGGTGGCATGTACATCTCCAATTTCTTTTTTTAAATTAGACAGCACACACTCTCATAGCTTGTGATAAGTCTTCATTGGATGGTTACAAAATTACGGTTAATCATCTAGGTGTCTAGTCAAAAAATGTATGTCTTTTTATTTCTGGAACTATACTTTTCAGCTCTATTGACACACGTTCACACGGCTGTATTTTAAAACAGAACTAATGTATTGTTTTATTTCATGTGCACATGTGGATAACTCTAGGATTTATTTTAAGTTACACATTGATTGATTGTATCTTGATTCAGACAGATACTAATGCACATTACTATCAGGTAAAAGTGGAGGTTTTATGTCAGCACTGTGGCAAAATTAACTAATTCCCACCTCATCAGGTTTGTGTATTTCTGTTGTTGTAAATCTGTTTCTGTGGTAGTTCAGTGTGTAGTTTGTTGTAACTTTGGTTGGACAAGTCCACTGTGGACATTAATTGCTGCTGTTGTGCTGCTTCTGCTGCTTAGCCAACGGGGTGACATATAAGAGCTGAATAGAGCTTTAGACACGGAAGCACTTTCATATACTCAAAGGAGCTGTTGTTATTGCTTGCAAGCAAAATGTTAGAAAGCAACAATAATGGTGTTCAGCCTCCGGTGTGACCGGCACAAAGCCGTGCAGGTAAACCATCTTATTTCATGTGCACATGTGGATAACTCTAGGATTTATTTTAAGTTACACATTGATTGATTGTATCTTGATTCAGACAGATACTAATGCACATTACTATCAGGTAAAAGTGGAGGTTTTATGTCAGCACTGTGGCAAAATTAACTAATTCCCACCTCATCAGGTTTGTGCATTTCTGTTGTTGTAAATCTGTTTCTGTGGTAGTTCAGTGTGTAGTTTGTTGTAACTCTCTTTTCTTCTCTGTCAGGTGGCATTCCCTTCATCCTGACCGGGGAGCTGTTTGAACAGTCCTACCGCCCTGCCGCCTTCATGATTGCTGGCACCGTGAACTGGCTCGCCAACTTTACTGTGGGCCTCCTGTTCCCATTCATTCAAGTAAGTTACATCATTAGTATCACCAGAGCACGTAACCTTTGATTAGGGGTCGGATTCAGCTACGTCCTCTGTGGAGACAGACTGGGACATTTTCCAAACTAAAGCATCAGTCACACAGTGAGTCACTATGATTATTAGCCATGCAAACACCAACTAGGTTTTCTTATCTAAACCCCTGAGGTTCAACAAAGATCCTCATTAAAGCAAAGCTATGCAACTTTTGCTAAGCAACAGGAGCCTCTGCAGTGACAAGTGGTTATTAAATGCGTTGGTTCCTAGAGTCGGAACACTTAAGTGGTATTCATGCTCAGAAAATACAGCATTACATTTGTTGACCTGAGCGCTGACTCTGTAAAACTGGCTAATTGTATTATTTTCATCCCCAGTTTCCTGAAGTGCTGTCGCTGTAACCTACTCCATTTAAAGTGATTGATTTGATAGCTTCATTGTTTAATATCAGAGATGTTTCACTTGGTTTAAGACGTTGGTAAAAAGTATTTTGGACTTTGACTGATCTACAGTTCAGCATTACCCTAAAAAATTCTGGGCCTGATTGTGTCAGTTGAAACCACTGACTGGGGTTCAGACTCTCTGGAGTTTATACCTACTCTCCGGAGTTATGTAACGCAAGACCAGGTGTTCTGGGTGCAGAGTGGGACTGACATTCACCCTATTATAAGTCAGTGTACCATCAAGCTGTTATTTTAAGGTAAAACATTTGCATAATTTGGCTTTAATCCCTCCTGTGGTGACCTCCGACACCATGTTGTCGAGTGGTTGTGGTGCCTGAGCTCCACTGCCACCTCCAGCTCCTCTCTTTACATAACATTACATTACATGTCATTTAGCTGACGCTTTTATCCAAAGCGACTTACATTTTTAGAACACTCATCATTTTACATGCTCATGATTTAATATCCCTGTAAAGCGCTAACAATGCCTGTTTCATATGCTACTTCTATATGCTCATGGTCGGGTCAGAGATCCCTCCAAATTACCAGCTTTTCACAACAATGGTTTGAATTTAATTATCAGTGACTGGCTCGCCGAACATGCCCCGCACTTTCTGTTTGTTTTTTATTCTGTTCAACACCAGTACAAAGGAAGACGTTCTTCAGTGAATCATCTTCTCTGAAATTAAAATAGGGGCAATGATGTTTAAAAAGTGGAAGCTATGTGCAGCCAATGGCCTTTCAAGGTCAGGCCTGACCATAAAGTGGGCTGTAGAACAACCTTTAATCCATGGAGTGTAACCACTTGGCATTTGCCTTTTTTTCCAATAAGGGTTCATGAGACTTTGACTGCTTGAGATTTTCGCTCATAACTGTGAGATAATCAATGTGTAAAGGGGCCCTCCACCCAGTTTATAAACGCTCCATCATTAGACAGACTGTTCAGACTGTTATATAATGTCAATCATCATCAGGGCTATTGTAATTCTGGGTCTAGACCCACTCAAGCCTCAAAGTGAGGATATCTCTGCCTCTGCTGCTTCAATTTTTACCATTTGTTCTGATGTCAATCTCTTCAATGCAGCTGCCCTCACTAGCCACATAATGCCCCATACTTCGCTTATACTTAAGATGTGTCATTATTGCGACCTGAATTGTCTCATTAGCCTTCAAGACATGTCTTTACCACGATTTTGTGTTGAGATGTCAGTGCTTTGGTTGAACAAATCCACTGTGGACATTAATTGCTGCTGTTGTGCTGCTTCTGCTGCTTAGCCAACGGGGTGACATATAAGAGCTGAATAGAGCTTTAGACACGGAAGCACTTTCATATACTCAAAGGAGCTGTTGTTATTGCTTGCAAGCAAAATGTTAGAAAGTAACAATAATGGTGTTCTTATTTGTTTGAAGCAGCCAGTTTGAAGAGGCAGAGGCCTCTTCATCTTATGGACAGAGCTTTTCAAAAAGATCTGACCTCTGCAAGAAAAATACAATAAAAGCAGTAAAAACTTGTTTTTTAAGAGACTAAGGTGAAGAATCTATTATTGAATCCCTTAATGTGCCTTTTCTTGCATTGCTTTTCTAAATAGTTCAAAACAGTTCCTTAATCTTGAGCATCTTTGAAGTGCTTCACATGGGACTCGAGAGGCTTCACTCTAAGGAGAATAAATGTGTTTTTTAATAATCAAATACAACAGTTTCAGACAGAAGAGCCTATTAGTGTCTCAAATTGGAATGTGTTCCAGGAATCGGCTGGGTCTTCTTTCAACTACTAAAACCTGACTGTTGCCCCAGGCAGCTGCACTTCACTGCTCCATCTCATTTTACGTCCTCTGTTTCTCTCCTTTGTGTCTCTCCCCCCTTTCTTTAGTCCCACAGCCTGTTTCCCCACTTTCTATCAGTTTTTCCTTCTTACCTTTACTTCAACTTGCCATGTCGAGATTCACAAATTTCCAAGTTCACACTTTCTTGCTTGAGTGCATTTACACAAAGTATGACAAAATGCAGTGCACTCTAAGTACAGTGCTGGTGTGTGAAACAAGGGGTGCCCACAAGATAGTAAAGCGGTCACAGTCAAATGGACAAATAGCCTGCAGATTTTTTGGCAAACATCGATCCTAGTCTGGTAACTGCACAGCGGCGCAACACAAAATCATGCAGCGAGAACACTGGCCACACAGTGCACTACATGCAGGTGCACTGACTGATGTCTCTGATCTGACTCTCCCCGAAGAGTCCATTTGAATTAAACCATTTCAAATTGCATTTAGTGGTGTTACACTATAAAACCTGGTACCTGGTTTTGGCTGTGCAAGGACAAACAATTGCCTCAATTTAGTCAAATAATCACTGACACCATTAGGCAAAGCACAGCACTTTGTGGGGGAACTATTCCTCGGCATCAGCTCTTCTGGATGTGTGCTGCTGTTGGCAAATCTGATCTCTGAGCATAACACGTTTGGAGAAAAGAGGGGGACAGAGTGAGTTTGTAAAAAGCACTTGAGATAATAAAACAGCTCTGAAAGCAAACAATGCCTGGAATTGACTAGAGTTTGAGCCTCATCCTCTTCTGTCCATATATCACAGTTTCCTGTATCAGTACTTTAAACCCCAAACAGCCAAAAGAATCAATTAAATTAATATAATGCAATTCAATATGACCGGTAGAAGGTTTATAGGGGGATGAGAGGGGATGCAGTCCCCTTTGTACGAAATTTAACAAAACCACATCCACTTTAATGGCCTGACAATTCTGCCACCCCCTCTTCAGCAGGCAGGCGGGATTCAGCATAAACTCCACTAAACAGTTCTTCAGTTTCCAACCATCTGACCATCCCCCTGTTGAGAATTACCAAATCGTCCACTCAATATAACACTTTTGTGATGGTTTACTTTTTTTTCACAGACATAAAGCATTTATCCTTTTTTGGGCCATTCAATGCCTACTTGTGCACATGTTTATATTTTTGGCATATTTTAAAATTTTCCTACACCCACTGCCTCCCTTTCTTTTCTCTCTGTGCTCATCCTCATTCCTTTAGAAAGATTTTTCAAAAGTTTTTTGTGGATTCTTGTATTGATACTAGCCAGATATCCAAGCCAGCCAAGACTACAATAAATATATATTTATATATATGTACATACATGCGTATATACGTATATATACCTATTATTTAGACAGACAATAGGCCTCTGTAGCCTCCACCTCTCTGTACCCACAAACTGCAAAGACAGACAATGATAAACTTGCCGAAGTATCCTTGGCAAGATACTGAACCCTAGCCTGGATGCCAGACGAACTTAGCCCCGCCCACAACATTTTTGGTCGGGCAGTTCGGTCTGGAGTCGCTCCATTGGGAAAAAATTATGCCCCGACCGGGCCAATCAGATTGTCAGGGCGGGCTTTATACGATGATTGACAGATGATCAACGGTAACGTAATCAACCACGTCATCACAGTGCCCTTGGGTTGAATTTGTTTTCAACAAACATGCCTGCCGCTGGCGAGCTGAGATGTGTAGATGCTGCCATTGAGTCTGTTTTAGAAGACATTGACAGCGCATTCATTTTGAAAGAGGAACAGAGAACGTGGAGGCAACGCCAAAGCACAGCGCTAATCCCTATCGCCCCGGCGCTTGGCTGTTCACAACGGACACTGAAGCGACGCTGAACTGCCGGGCAGCGATAATAATATCACCCGTTGATCCAGTAGATCGCTGCACGGCCTTGTGCCGGTCACACCGGAGGCTGAAGCACCGCGCTGCACCAAGGCTGCCTCGGGGTGCTTCAGCCTCCGGTGTGACCGGCACAAAGTTTTAACATGGGAGTGGATGGGAGCCAGCTGTTATTTAAGGCTTGGCGCTGCGCTGAAGCGTCCGGTGTGAACCCGGCGTTAGTAAATAACTCACAATGCGTTGCTTAGCATACGTCACATACTACATTGCTCTGATTGGTTGTAGGTCTATCCAATTGAGCGAAGAGGAATTTTACTTCCTGGTCAGTTGAAACACGCCCCATAATCACAGCCCAATGGAACGGTCTCAGACTCACATTCTGACTAGAATTGTGAGTCTGACAACGTCAGGCTAACTGAACCCCTAAATGGCCCCTCATAAATGCTGAGTGTACTAAAACTGTAAGTCGCTTTGGACAAAAGTAATGTAATGTAATGTAATGTAATGTACTGTACTGTAATGTAATCCGGCTGTTTAGTTATAGACAAGGTGCAAAGAAGCATTAATATATGTACCAACATATCTGGCTCAACCCCTTTTCTCCCTCTTTTAAATGTCCACATCTTGATATTAAAGCCTGTGCCCCCATTAGGAAGGCCAAAAATATCCGATCTACACAATATAAACACGAAGGAAAATTATAAAGTATAATTGTCGTGATCCATACAATTTGTCATTATAGAATGTCAGGGATTGAAAAGATATGATCAGGGATTGATCGGTCGAATGTCGTTGTACTTACAACTAACCTATAACAAAGAGGCCACAACAATTCACCATAACAATTACGGCGTGTCTGCTGTGAAGTGTACAGGCTGTCCACCTCCTTCACAGAGGCCATGGTCACCTCCAGGTAAATTGAAGCATTTGCATTTAAATGGTTGCTCTTCTAGCCTTTATGACCACTCAAGCACTTTACACCATGATACACATTAACCTAACCAGTCACACAGCCCCTACTTCACACATTTTATTTGTACAACCCACTCAACCTCCTGAGCCATCCACTGCTGCCCTTTGTTGCTGTCTTCATATCCTATTAATTGTCCTTATGGGCTCTGCTTCCTGTTGGTATTGAACTGAATCACAAACATAAACACACAGAAAAAGACATAGCTGACTGTATCAACCGAAGCACTTTTTGGTGTATTCATTGTCCTCTGTGGGTCAGATCAGTGTAAAAGCTAATTTACTCTACTTATCTCTGGTTAAAAAACAAGTATAAACTAGCCCCTAAGTGCAGGGGGCTGCTGACTTGTTGAAATTACTTCCATTTCCAAGGTAATTCAATGTCTGTAGGAGATAGTGACATCTCCCCTTTTGCTGCACTCCCAAACCAAGATGACCATTAAGACAGACAGTGCCAGAAGAGATTAACTACCCAGGGTAATCTGCTGCGAGTCTCAGTCTAATGTCCTGAATTGACACCCCCTTTAATAAAGCCTGAGTAAAATACGATCCGTGGCCCTTGAGGACTAAATACTCCGTACCAATATCCTCCACAACCACACTTAGCCTTGCCAGGACTCATCTCCTTGGACACTAAATCAGGCTCACCTTTCAGGGACAGCACAGACATATCTGAGACACACAGGTGGACTGTTGTGTTCTGTAGTTTGCTGTAGTTTCAAGAGCTGGTCCAGACCAGAGACGTCTCCAACAACAACACACTCTTATGGAATTTCTCAAGAGGATGCTTACTGAGGGTTTAGCACCAGCAGGTTAGGGATCCCAGATCATTTTGATCAGGCTAGATTATAAAGCAGTTTTCAGATATGACCTCTAGGTAAAATCCAGAGAATTCGCCACAGAGTTAACCCAGAGTTTGCCTATAACACATGCACAACCAGTGTTGGGAGTAACGGCGTTTAAGTATAACGGCGTTACTAACGGAGTTCTTTTTCAGTAACGGAGTAATCTAATTAATTACTTGTCATCGTTACGACGCCGTTATCGTTATTGATAATGTAAAGTGGCGCGTTACTACAATTTGGTTGAATGAAGCGTGCGGTTGTGACAAATCACCCTGTTCAAACCCCAGGGGAAATGCTCTACGCTTTTAATTTTAAGGACACGGGCGGACTCGACCCGCTGTGTACCTTGCCCGCTGCCCGACCAAGTTATTATAAACGAAAGATCCCTGGTTGGACCGATGACCTTGTTATCGGTCTAACCCCTAATTAAATAAATAATAATATAAACGAATTCGACACAAAAACGTTGCGTATTATAAGTGTATTTAAACAAAACCCACATCAATCCCACATATCCTTGTGCTCGAGCCCGCAAACCATGGCGGCCAAACACGCTATTTACACACATTCAACACATCAATATTTATTTTTATATGTTTTAATTCTATGCATCATATGGCAGGCTGCAATCTATTGAGTTCAAAAAAATACCAAATGATCTAAAATACTGTATATAGTGTTTTTATTCTTCAATCAGTTAATATAAACATCTTTGACGTTAAAGATGTTACAGAACGTAACAGCGTTATAAAACATGAAAAATAACGCCACAGTTACTTTGCTGAGTAACTAATTACTCTAACAATGTGGTAACTGAGTTACTAACTCAATTACTTTTTGGGAGAAGTAATTTGTAACTGTAACTAATTACTTTTTAGAAGTAACTTGACCAACACTGTGCACAACACAGCGGGAGGTTTTCTGCACAGACGCGTTCAGCATGGCAACAAGTCCTCTCGCCTGAATGCATTATTCAGGCGAGAGGTGGAGCAGCCTGGTGCAGCAGACTGAGACAGGAAGTGACGTATTTATTCTGATGAGCAGATCATGTTTTCAGCAACCTGGCACCGTCGTTGGCTCTTATCATGACAAACTTGACACATTTGTCGGTGTCTTCTACATGTCATGTTTTAAACTCACTTGGGATGAATCCAGCGGGGGATCCTCTGCTGTGTTCTATGGACTTTATATCTTGGGACCAGTCGGAGAAAGTCCTCAGGAAATACGGAGCGTCTCACTCGGACATTTGTTTTCAAACATAAACTTCTTCTGGAGAAAATACAGAGGAACTGCAGAGTCAGTGCATGTCAGAAAGCAGCTTCAGTGTCTGTCATATGCTCGTTTTACAGTAACCACAAAGGGTACAGGGGCTGATGTGGCAGTCACACTGCCTCTGTTGAGGAAGATAATAGATCATTCAAATATTCCAAACAACTCATCTGCCATTTAATTCGTAAAAAATTTGGCCCTTTGTAGAGCAAGCATGAAAACTTGTAATGGTTTCTATCACGCTGTGGGGCAGACTATCACCATGTCAATTTAGCGCAGAAGGTTAACCACTCTGAGTGATGACTTTAAAACTCCTTTGTGTGCCTTGAATACAAACTTCACGCACAACTGAAGCATCCACAGGTGTCCCAACAGGGGCTGGACAAACTCCAACACAATCATACACTGTGCTTTGTCACCGTGGCTACGCTCAGGGGAAGTTACAGAGTCAGTTTGTCAATCAAGTAAAAATCTTGCTGGACAATACAATTTGAGGGACTCAAAATCAACTGCTCATTCTTTCAATTTCAATATTATGATCTATTCTGAGCTGAAATTGTTAACTTAAAACTGCAAGGCTGAAGAAATAACGTCTAGATGTGTGAAGCCACAGAAACCAAGTGAAAGCAAGTTTATCGTCTTATGACTAAAATCTTCTTTACAACCCAAAAAAATGGGCGTACCTGTTCATAAGTCTTGAGTGTGAATCATCAGTTCATTCCCAATGGCATGCTCACCCAGAAAGAAAGCATTTTCATAGCATTAAATTCTGCTCGCAGCTTTCTGAGCCATCTGGTCAACTGTTGTGCTCGACTGCGTCTGGATTTACGACAGTGAAAACACACTCAGAGTGAACAAGCTGATGATGTGTTATCTCTGATGATTCAAAGCCACAGCTCTGGATGCAGAGCTCCCCTTTGTTTCCGGATCACAAAGTACCCCGGATTGCAAACAGCTTTGATAACATAAGGGAGATAGTTCACCATAACTCTCAAATTAATATGTATCCCGGGGAGTTGTGTTTTATTTTCTTTGCCGTACTGTACGTTTTCCCACATTATGAGCACTTGATGCTAATATTTCAGCATCACACAAACCGAGACGCTTCAAATTCTTTTCGCTTATCGAGATAAATGCCCCTATGCCTTTACTGAAAGGTATCTTATTTCTTCAGAGGGGTGGACTACAAATTCCATGGGCGATTAACTTTTTTCTGTACTCTCAACACACTATGTGCTGAAGGTCTCGTGTCATTAAGGGCAGCACCATGAGAGAAACAAAAACTGCTGCTCCTTTTTAATGAGTTGCCGCCAACGAATTAGACAAGATGTGACTATGATGGGGCTTATTATGGAAGCAAAGGGAGGGAATTACTTGCGACAAATTAATGAATGGAGAAGATTACAAGGCGGATTATGTGTATTTGCTCATTACTGAAGGTTTTCAATGGGCTGGAGGGGGCAGCTTTTTCTTTCGGAAAAACAAAGTGCACCATACCCATCACTATATGTCTATTCGCTATCTTCTCTCTTCCTCTCCCTCTGTCCTGTGCTTCCTCTTGCCCTCTCTTTGATGTTTTGGATCAGTCGGCTGTTTAACGTCTCGGCAGGCGTCTTAAATGAGTGCATTTTTCATCTCAACTGCACCAAGTTGGATCCAGTTGGCTGCAACGCACTTTGAAGCAGATCTGTTTCATCTCTCCATGTCAAATCTTCACATCCATCTCGACCAATGGGTGATAAATATGGGTTACATACAGTACCTGTGAAGAATATCTTAAGTCTGCAGCCCTTATACACACCACAAGTCGACATGCTAAAGGTAACTTTTTTAATCGTACCTGACCTGTAGAGCAAATCAGCTCTGTTTATAAACTGAATGCAGCTATACAGAAGCACAGATGTTGTTTTTAAATTGCGGGTTGGAGAAAAATCAATGTGACACTTAAGCTTGAAATGGTCACATCTAAGAAGTGTGACCCTTCATTTTACGTAGTTCTGCATCAGCCCCCGTGCTGCTCGCACTGCTTGTTTCCTTTGTCTTGGTGTCACGGCCTCTTCCCTTCTGCTCCTCTGCAGTGAACACACATCTTCCCTTCAAGACCTGTGGCCAATGACTCACTGAGAAGCTGTAACTTCATCTGCTGTTCTTTTCCCTTCTTTTACATACTCAGGCAACCACAAATATGTTGTGTGCCTTTTCTGTGTCTCCATCCTTCACTGTGTCATCGTCTTTCACTTTTTCACTCTAACATCTATCCATCCACCTAAGTCATTAGGTGTGTGTGCTTTAAATCGAACCTGTTATGTGGAGATAAGATGTCTCCTTGCCGACTGACATGCTGTGGTTAAACAGCGTTTTCCTCTACTCCATAAGACCTCGGGAGTAGGGGAATCTGTTGGCACGGTTTCTCATATCAGCGTAAAAGATATTTATACAGTTTTTAGAAGGAGGCGTTTTTAGTGTTGTTTTTCGGAGAGTTTGCCAAGATACCTACTACTCTCATGCTTCAGCAGGAGGGAGAAAAGCCGGAGGGAAATCAGCTTAATTTAGCAGAAAGAGTGAAAACAAGAAGACGCAACTCAACTGGCACTGTACAAAGTTTAAATCAAAATTAAAAAAAAAAACTTAGCCTCTCTTATTAACAGAATTTATAATGTTTGTTTAAAAGTAAGACCAACAATTCGTGGTCTCTTGGGGAGTTACTATCGATTATAACCCGGAATATTAGACTATAATAGGGAAACACTATTCTTAGCTTTGAAAGGAAAGTATACCTGAGATACTATAAACCTAAAGATAGGTTGAAAAATGAAAGAACATTTAATAATCCCACCTTTGTGTAGCATGATGTGCTTTTCATTCAAGTAAATGGTCTGTATTTATACAGTGGTTTCACAGTGGTAGCATTTTACACTACCATCCACCATTCATAGTCCCATTCACCGGTTCACCCTCACAATCGTAGTGATTCAAAATGCAGGGCTACTTTTAATCATATTATTCATATATTATCTGGAGAGCTGTCCAATTTGTATTGTCTTGCCCAAAGACACTACGGAATGCAGCCTGGTGCATCTGGGGATCAAACCACCGACCTTCTAGTAAGTGGAGGAACCTCTCTACTTTCTAAGCCACAAGTCATGTAGCCATACAACAACCTGCAAGGATCTTGAAAGTGGTCGATAACTGTTAGATTGCCTGTAGCTGTGATGCCATCTTAACACAAGACTGGTCTGAGCTTGTTTCTCTCTTGAAAACATCAGGGAACACGTGTTATACATGTCACGTTTATTTCCTCCAAGACATTTTAAACTCTACACATTCTTCAAATGTAAAAGGCTCTCAACTTATATAAAAACCTGAGATTCGATTTGATTATTTCATCCATCCTATCAGCATTATTCTTTTAGACGGCGAAAAAATGTTTAGACACACTCCACTATAATTCTTTTTTTTAGAAGCAGCAGATACCATGCCATCATTGTCTGGGTAATTTAGATAAAATAATCATATACATATAAAAAAAAAAAAAAAATTATAAGAACGAAGGTTGTGCTCTTCTGACTGTGGTTTGAATTTCACATATTCAATAACATATTTACTAGTGCGAGAGAAATAAAACTCTGGTGTGAGAGAAATAAAATCGACTGTCTGCCCTGTAATTGCCCGCTGTGCCAAGGACATAGTTCAGCACTGCTTTTTTATAGAGGCAGAACTTTGCTCTTGGTCATAATGTCCCGCTTGTCCCTCATTAGATTCTAATGGCTTCTGACATTTCAATCTTTATGTGTTGGAAAAATATGGATGTATATGCTGCAGGCAATGCCCTCTCAAACTTCTCTCAATGTATTCAGATACTTTTTCATTCTGGCCTTCATTTGCAGAAAGAGCCGGGGGCTTTTTCTCCGAGCTGTGTGCAAACAGTTATTTACTGTTAATAGAAACACCGGGTGAAGGTTCGGGAGCTTTGCTTAAGCCTCTTGTCTTCCCAAGACATTTTGTTATATTCTGTAGCAGTTTCCTGTCCTTACTTTATTCATATACACTTTTCTTAAAAATGTTACAAAATGCTTTACACGGAAGAAACTATAGAATAAAATAATTTAAAAAAGGACAGAAAAACAACAATATTATAGACAAAAGATGAAAAGTCGAGGCAAATTGGCCTTAATTCAATGCATGTCGAATTCCATAATGTGTCATATTAAACTATATCTGAATGAATACAAGGTAAGATACACAAATGGGCAATTTTCATCTTTTGCTGACTTTATTATTATTATTATTATCATTACATACATCACGTTTCTCCAATGCAGTGGCTTGTATACAGGTTCTCTGGTGATGCGTCTGATTTCAGATGGTAGTGATGATGACTCAAGGCTGTTTTCTCGCCAAAACAACGTGCTTAAACAAATCTCACCTTTGCTAACAAAGCTTTTGAGTGCATTTCCCCTGACCATGACCTGACAGGAGGACAGCCAGAAGGGGCCCCCTTCAGGGACATGACTCCACTATTGTGTTATTGTTTTTATCACAGAAAAAATTGGTGTCTGGAGAATTCTTTGAGTATCTCAGTTGTTATCTTTTTGGTATTTACGAATTGCCTTTCAGTCCTGAAACATTCCCATGGGTCAAACCCAGCCAGGAGGTTCTCTTCCCCTACCTTATTATGCAATTCATCATATTTCAATCTTGGGAACATAATTGGAGTAGATTTGGTCAATTAATTTTCCTATAGTCTGTGTCTTGGTGTTGCCCACATAAGATCAGTCATGTTAATCACACCGGATTATAGCTAGACTTTGCTTTTACATGAAGCCCGGTACTCATCATCTCATAAAACAATTGTGCATGTCACCACTTAAACGAATGGTGGGACCTTGTTTAATCCAGGGACTGTCAGTGCTTTATGCACCTTATCTGCATCTTTAGCCTTGTATTGAATTTTTCAGACACCCTTGAGTAAACTGTGCTTTTAAATGCTATAGCGTGCATTTGGAACCTCACGGCAGAAATGAATCTGACCTCTAGTCGATGCAGTGAGAAGCGGCATTTAGCCCGAGGCATTCATCAGGACTTTTGCAAGCAGGGTTCAGTTACAGTCCCACTCCAGCTGAGAATGAACACACACGACATGAGCACAGAACGTTTCAGGCTTAACCTTGTTAAGTTCTGAGAGGAGGCGCAGGGAATCAGAAATTCACTTAACTATCAATCTGCTGCAATAAAACTGATGTGACGGAACTACGTGGAAAATGCAGATTACCTTGTATTACAATACGTCTGACTTTATTGGGTGAACATGACTTTGTTTCGATTCATGCAGAAGTGCACATGTATAGATTCTAACAATATAGCCCATGGCATTCGATGGAAAACTGATACAGCTGCAAGTTACATACAGTATACCATATACAAAGGCTAAACTATATATAAGACTAGTTACTCTTTGTGTTGCAGCCACATTTTGAAAATATGGTTACTATAGAGACAAGAGCTGTCACAGGTTTAATGGAGATTTGAAACCAAATAATAATCAGCTGTTGTATGAAAAACGTGTATCTTTGTATAAATAATGTTTTCCTATCGTCCATGGCTTTTTGGATCAAGACACCTCACAGTTAAAAATATATCACAACTTCTGTTTCTTCTGACATCTTAACTTAATCATATTAATATGTATTATTCCAACCATACACACAGTCATCTTTCTCTTAATTACCCAAGGGATAGACAGAGTTAGATGAAAGTCAGTGCAGAAGTTTGACATCAGAATGATACTTTGCTCATGGCATACTGAACAGAGGCGTTAGGTTGACCTTTCGTCAAATGTGTTTTTTCACTGCAGCCCCTGCAGATAAACCTAATTTTATCTTTTCAGTCAGCTGCACCAGTGTGTCATGTGTTGGAGACAAATAGTCAAGTGGGAGCTCAAATAGTGGAAAAGGGCAAATTAAACTCTGTGGGTTCTTCAAGGAGGTCGTTGTTGTTCTTGCAGTGTCAGTCTTGTTGTGGTTTTTTCTAAACATTAGACTTTGGTCCATTTTCGAAAGAAACACAAACAGGGCACATAAATAAAACAAGAGAACAGTTCAGAACACCTCAGGGTGCACAAATTGGTAGTTTGGCTCACAGTGATTACAGGTTTCCTGAATGTGCTGGGTCAGCCCCCCAATTTTCACAGGAGGAATAGATGTATGTGAGATAACTAAAGCTTAAGTGCCAAGATACAAACACATATTTTTTCTCCCTGTGGAGAGCTTGACCACTTCTGGCAGTGTATAACAACGTTTTGATGAGCATGTCCTGTATTGCTTGTATTTGGTGTTCTGCCACAAGATCACTCAAGCTTCAGTCAGGTGCAGAAGCAGAAACAGTACACATGTAAAAAGGAAGCCAGTGTAAGCAATACAGGTTTTAAAAACAAAAGTGTACAGATAAAATAACTTGAAGTGTGCTTTTAAAATGTGCAGCCTAAACTGTGACACATCTCCACCTCTCCCACTATCCAGAAATGTCAGCTAAGATATCTTGGATAAGAACGCCGGCATCATATTGGGGGTGGAGCTATGGTAGTGAGATTCTGTCAAGCACTCAACAGATCACAAGTCTGCTGTCAACCATACCGTGTCACCCTGTTTTTATTGTATCAAATACCTTGTTAAATCCAGCAGGAACTTAAAATGAACACTATAGGTTTATGACCTTTACAGCAGCCAGCCACAAGGGGACAACCAAACACTTTTGCTTCCCTTTTGGGGAGTAGTCATGTCTTCCATCTTTATATACAGTCCATCATGCTCATTAGCCGATCTGTTTCCCCTCCAGGGAAGTGTTTTCTCTTACTTACGGGCAAATCGTCCCCTGCATACACCCAAGATTGATTAACAGACCATTTGGAACCACTCCTGGTGCAGCAACCTTCTTCCTTCCTTTTCTTCCTCTTCCATTGAATGGAAAATAAAGCAAAACTCTTTCGATTTGAGGTTGTTCTAATCACACCTAGTAAGTTTGGTTTTAATTATTGAATTTATGATCAAAAAACAGCCGAGGCAGCTGATGAGCATGTGTATTGGCGGGACGTCAATACAGCGCCTCTTGCCTGTATATTTGGCAGCTGCTTGAAAGTTTTGTTTGTCTTCAGCTTATTTCTCAATATCGATGTGAGTTAGTCAAGACTCCTGTTTTCACTATAGAGCCCCTGTTTTATTTAGGTTCCTAATTTGATGGATCAAAATATTTTCAGAGACATTTTTCCTGTTTTCATTCTCACAACATTTACTTTCCCTCTGTGCCTAATTAACACTCACAATTCAAACAGATCGGAGTGACGATATCTTTCTCCATTGAAGTCTAGTTCATTGAACTTAGTATTAAAATATTGACTGAAATGTTTTGAACTCCCCCAAAACATTTCATCACATTCAGCTGTCAGTCTCCTCTATGGTTGTCGCACAACTTTTCATCCTGAGCTATTTGTTTTTTATTTTTTCTGGTTTTGCGTTTGTTGCGGGTTTGAAGCATCATCACAGCGGCCAATCGCCTGTCGTGAATCTTTTTTAAAATCTACTTTTTTCTCAAATACCCTCACTCTGACATTGCCCAGAGTTTTGTCTAAGGGTCTGGAAGGAGCCACTCTGGAGCCTCTCTCTCAAACGTTTGCACTCTCACAAACAGCCCCTCTGGAGATTGTCAGGAGATTATTTGCAGTTCAGTGCATGTCTGAAAGCAGCTATATAGAGACAAACAACTATTAGTTCTCGGTATGGTCACATGTTAATGTCCCCCTAAGACAATGAAACAGACACAAAACGTCTTCATGATACAGAGCTGAGATTGATTCGTCTCTTTTGAGGTCATTCAGAGTCTCTGTGGATGTTTTATGTCTCTTTGTGGTCGTTTAGTGTCTCCTTGGAGTCAAACAAAGTCAGTATTATTTATGTAGCCCAATATCACAAATCAATTTTCACCAGGGCAGCATTAATAATTGTACACAAGCTGATTAATTGATTGCCTTCTGCTCTGGAGCTTTGAATGATGTCTTTATCTTTGAATTATGTCCAGACAGAGTCATTATGACGCTCAGTGGCTGGAAAGAAATCCCAGTGTGCCCGTTTAAAACGAGCAACAGTTTCTCTTTGCTCAATCTTAGGCACTTTGTCAAGGTTCTGAAATGAGGCGGATTTAAATTCTTTTAAATTTAATAAACACTTTTATTATTCAGAGTGGACTATCGCTCTGATTCTCAGTGCATTTTGAGTCTGGCCCAGTTCCGGCCCACATACCAAATGAAAGGAATGATGGCACTTTTGCGGTCCGCTCCTGTTTGTCAGATCTAGGCCACAAGTAAGCCATAGTAATACCACATGTCAACCAAAAAAGAACTACATTAACTAGAACTGGTCCAAATATGGGCCACAATCCTTTTTAGTCTGGCCCAGATTTGGACTACATTAAATATCTTTATCAGTGTACAAAACAATATAGTTTTTTGGCACAGTAATACTTTTTCATGTTCCCTATGTAGGAAAGCATCAAGGGTTATTCACCAGCCATGCAGCAACAGCTGACCTCATTTAACCAATGTTGTGGCAGATTTTAGTGCCTTAGCGCTGTGCAGATTATGCAATTAAAAGCCTTTTTTCAACTTTCCACAGAGACTTTTTTTAGGCTCCTCTTTACTTGCTTTTATCTCAGCTCTTTGTTTTGTTCTCCAGGCACAAATCCACATTTGGGAGAAGTAGGGTGGAAATAAAGGAGACGGGGGATTGTTGTGTCAGTGAATTTAAAGAGAGCGCCAGCGAAGCAGACCTGTTAAAATTTGGGTTCAGACAGAACCTTTCTCAAGACATGACAGAGTGCTCCAAGTTTATAGTGCCAAGAAAAAAAGAAAGATAATAGATTATGGAAGTAATAGAAAGTTGCTTTAATTTCTAAACCGTCACATTTTTTCTACTTATTAGAACAAAATAAATAAACCATTGACTCATTTAAACGAATTGTTGATGTTATAGAAGATGCTGCTTTTTACAGGACCTAAAGTAATGAATATATTGGTAATGTATTAATCCGTGCTAGGAGCCGTTGTTGGCATTTTCATGTTTCTTCTTACAATAAACTAAACATGGAATTTAGAGGATTTATCGACAATATTACATTTACAATTAGGTGATAACTGGCTCTATTATTATATGACATATGTTAAGACTAATGAGCAGAGGTGGGACCAAGTCATTTTTTTGCAAGTCCTAAGTAAGTCTCAAGTCTTTGCCCTCAAGTCCCGAGTCAAGTCCCAAGTCAAGACAGGCAAGTCCCGAGTCAAGTCCAAAGTCAAGACTGACAAGTCTCAAGTCAAGTCCAAGTCCTGCAGTTTGAGTTTCGAGTCTTTTCGAGTCCTTTTGATCACTGAGTAATAATATATTTACACAGATCATGTATGCTTTTAAAATCTGTATTTATTTATTTATTAAAACAAGTGCAATTGAAATTACAGAAAAAAATTGTGCCAACATTGCACTTCCCTATTGCACTATTAACCAGTCATTTTTAACATTTAACTCATATTTTGCAAGAATATTCTTCATTTTAAACCACTCCTACAGAATGAACACATTTGAAAAAACAAGTACAACTGTAATTATTTGTACAAAAGTGCTAACATTGTATTTTGCATTTTAACTAGTTCCACAGCAGTTTCTGTCCTGTCCTGTGTTTATCTCATCTCATTTATCTCACCTCATATTGTCTGTGTGTGTGTGTACATGTGAGAAACATAACAAATACATGCACATGAATATTTCTGTCCTGTCCTGTGTTTATCTCATCTCATTTATCTCACCTCATATTGTCTGTGTGTGTGTGTACATGTGAGAAACATAACAAATACTTGAACATAACAATGAACAGGGTTGCGCTTTTTATATGTCAGGGCCCTATGCTGAATTGCATTTGCAAAAGACCAAATTGGCCAAAAGTCTGTCAGTCATTTGTGCACGATGTGGACGTAGTATGATTCCACCCAGTGCCGCTGCGAGCCGTTTTGGTGCCCTAAGCATAACTCCTCTATGATTACATTAAATAATCATCAATAAGTACAAACAAGAATAGTCAATCTTCATTAATTTTTTTTGAGCAATTTAATATATCTCTTGTTCTGCCTTTTTTGTGATATACATGGCTAAAAGGTACCTAATATTTCTATACTGAAATAATATCGGCATTATAATTGTAAGCTAATTTATTTAATGACGTTATTGTTGAGGGTATTGTTGTATTTCCGGTTTTAAGTGGGTTGTTGGTAGTGACTCTTATTTTGAAAGGGGGTTTTAAAGGAAGTGGGTGCTGTGATGAGTGAAGTTGTAAAATGAACGGAGAATAAACGGGTGTGCTGTCCCGAGCGCATGACCTGCTCTCGTGTCCTTTGTCGGCTGAAGCCTGACTTATGATACAACCAAACGCTCGGCTACATAATTATAATAACTATGATAATTTTTCAGTTGCTTTTTTTTGGTGCCCCCTCAGGACTTGGTGCCCGACGCACAGCGCGTAGTGGGCGTTTTGGGAGCGGCGGCGCTGCACACACAGACGCACACAAACACGATGACAGATACAGAGCGCTCCTTAATAACATACTTTTTAATCTTTGTGTTTTGGGGAAAGGAGCAAGTCTTATCAAGTCAAACGGCTCAAGTCCAAGTGAAGTCACGAGTCATTGATTTTGAAGTCCAAGTCGAGTTGCAAGTCTCTTTACATTTTGTCAAGTCGAGTCTAAAGTCATCAAATTCATGACTCGAGTCCAAGTCATGTGACTCGAGTCCACACCTCTGCTAATGAGCCATACAAACTTGAACACATTCATCATAATACCGTGAGGTGCATTAAATACTAATGGCTAAGATTAACGCAGGTATGATCCATAACCGTGATACAAATCGATAGATTGACTTTTCAACGTTGTGCTCCCACACAAGGTCGGCATCGAAGGATATTAATCCTTAAAACGTCTGAACATGTGTGGACATCTTTGCTATGTAATCTCATGCACAGCCATCATTGAGTAGGCATCCCATTATATATTGTTGTGTACAGCCCACACACATGCAAATAATCCCCCACGTTGGCAGCACCCAGCTCACACCCCCACACACTGATGATGACTCAGTGTTGCTTAAGAAAGCAGTCACTTTGACACTGCAACAAAAAGTTGCTTAGTAAGGACATTCTAGATGTCTCTGTCAAATTAATGTCAACAGTGGGTGTTATATTTACTGTTATTTTTCTCTCCTTTAGTCCTCTCCCCTCTCCCATCTCTTCATTCTCTCCTGTCCTCTTCTGTCCTCTCTTCTTCTCTCTTGTCCTCTTCTGTCCTCCTTTTCTCTTCTCTTCTGTCCTCCTGTTCTCTCCTCCTCGTTGCTGTCTGCCTCTCTCCTGTCCTCTCCTGTCCTCCTCTTTTCTCCTGTCCTCTTTTGTCTTATCCTCTCCTTTCGTGTGCTTCTGAGTTTGGACTTTTCCTTTCTGATCCCATTTTACACCAGTATTGTCAAACATACGTCCCACAGCCATGAACCCACCCATAAAAGGTTTTCTATTCAGCCCTCTGGATGACTTTGTGTGAAAGTTGAAAATAATGTGAGGCAGCTGAGAAGATGAATAGATGAATGAATTAGTAGCAGAGGAAATAGCAGTCTGTTTTGATTAGGTGAGAGATCAGGCTAGCTACCTTATTGTTAACGATACCGCATCAGCTTAAATTCATACTTTTAAGGCAGAGAGCTGATTTATCTGTAAAGCACACCTAATATACAAGGATGAATTCAAGGTGCTGTACAGTTACATTCATATAAAACAGACGACAAAATTAAAAGAGATATATTTAAAATCAGCTGCAGGGTGGAGAGAATGGCCTTAAAATCCCTCCTGTAAATGTACTCTTTTTGACTTTTTGATCTAAAGTAAATTACAGAGCCAGGCACCTTTGTTTAGGCTACCAGGTGTATGGCACACACACACACACACACACACACACACACACAGAAATTATTGATAATTATAAGTACATGGACAGCATAGTAAGTGCTCCTACAATGTGCCACTTCTTATAGACATAACAACAGAACAAATCAACAGAAAAGATGGAGACTTATGAACAACATTAACTCCACAGTGCCTACAGGAGACAAACACAGCGCAGTAGTTGTCAATACACTGCTCTGGACGGTGACTTACGATGAACACAGTCTGATGTAACACCAGCTGTTCTGCTCGGTCATTCTCAGTGTAAAATATAAACACATCCCTCACGCTCTTCCCTGCCTTGCTTTGTTTAATCCCTTTCCCTCCTCTACTTTCCTTGACCAATCTTTTTTCGACCTTGTCCCATCCTGTACTGGTTCTGTCTTATTCCAGGTCCTCGTTTATTGTTCTGTCCTGCCCTGCCAGATCCTGCACTGGCCTTGTCTGTCCAATCTTGTCATATGATGTTCTATCCTCGACTGTCCCGTCTTTTCCTTATCTATGTTGTACCATCCAGGGTCTCTCTAGGTTTAACATGGAATGCAAACAGAAGATTTGTGTATGTCTCCTGCCGATAATGTGTCGTATTGTATGCAGGCCAAATATTTTGTGCATGTGCACCAAACTAAACGCAGCTGAGCCACCACAGCAGATCAAAAGCTTATCCCCGTGTCAAAGAAGGGACCGTCTCATTCTCGTCAATCCACAGGGATTGCAGAAATTAGATTAATGACAGACAGAGTGGGTGCACAAATGTGTTATCTCCAATGACAACTGGGAGAGAATGGCTTTATTTTTTAGGTATTCACTACCTTTGCAGATGCACGTTATGTCACCGGGTCAGCATTGGAAAGTGGGCCAGGCCTTTTGCACGATGCTCTGTTTTTTAGTGCCATTATGAAATACACTCAAAAGTGGAAAACAGTGTCCGAGGGTCACAGCAGTGGTTATATAATCAGCGAAATCAAAGCGAAATGTTTGGACACTGCTTTACTAATACAAGGTACATTGCACTACATTAGAATTCTGCCCCCTATAGGCGAGGGATCAGAGCTCAGTGACAGTGTGAGGGGTAACTCAAGTTTCTCTGCCTCAAAAAAACCTCTCTCTCTCTCTCTCTCTTTCTCTCTCTCTCTCTCTCTCTCTCTCTCTCCTCATCTCTAAATCTCCCTCGGGGTAATCAGTCAGTGTGTATTTTTAAATCTGTCACAAATCTCTATTATTGGCATAACACACTGGTCAAGGTTAGCTTTCATACTTTGTGTATCTGAGATACAATTAAACGCACAAACACACGAATGTATACAAATAATCTAAATAGGACATTACTCCAATTTGCACACGCCCTCCTCACAAACCAAATTTTAGTGGAAAATCGGGGGGGAAGTGATGATGTCCTCAGCGTGACATGTACAGATGACAAAACAGATGCCACAGACGACATCTCTGTGGATGGGCGGAGTTGAGGTCGTCATTGGGGCTGTGTGTGTGTGTTTGTGTGTGTGTTGGGGGGGCAGTAATCATCTAATGGTTTCAATGCTACAAAAACAGCACTGCTTTACATTTGATATGAATTGTGCTGAGAGGTAATTTTGAAAATCATGAAGCTGCGTCGTCACTTCATTTTATTCTGGATCTAGTTTTTATCTGACTCATTTTTCCTCAGAAGACGTATTCACTATTGTAAAACAGAAAACCTTAATCTCTAACTCGTCCCTGTTTGCTTTTGTCTTGGTGCAGGAGACGCTGCAGTCCTTCACCTTCCTCGTCTTTGTGGTCGTCTGCACCCTGGGATCCATCTACCTGTATGTCGTCCTCCCTGAAACCAAAAATAAAACATTCATGGACATCAGCCAGAGCTTTGCCAAGATCAACAAAATCCCTGCCTCCTCCCCCAGCCATGAAATGGAGCTGGATCTGTGCATAAAGCCGAAAACAAGTGAAACAGTCCAGATTGTGAAAACCGAGAGTTCATTCTAAGTGTTGTATTGTGGGAGAATCAGGTTTGAAAAGATAAACTGAAGATATTTGTCGTTTTTATATATTTATTTTATCACTGTGATTAGTGAAATTAAATTCTATGCTTTTTTGATATTTTGTATATTTTGTATGCTCTTTATCACTGGAATATTAAGAAATAAGGAATAACAGTATTTCAGTTTACACCAATCAATCGAATAAAACCAACCAACTGGACTTCATGCTCACTTTTTTTTATCAATATTCATTATTAAACAATATAAGATGTACACCATAAAATGTTGATCTAAAGAGTCTCAATACAATATGAAACTTAAGAGTTAGTGTAGTTGTAACAGCAAACAAACAAATTATTATAAGATGTAACTGCTCCAAGGTCCATCAGTTCCATTATGAAAAATCCAGATTTGTATTTGGATCTGTACCAAATTCACACATACATATAAGTCCCCTAAAGGTTCCAAATTTTGTTTTCTGATCAAGATCCATTCATTATTATCTTGGAAATCAAGGATAATACTGTCAAACATTATCCATATCAACACCAAAATGTAATCTGTTCTTCTTTGACCCATACCCATAGTTTTTGTGGAATCTTGCTAAATAAAATCAAAAAGAAAACCAGTAAAAAACATAGCCTCCTTGGAGCAAGTAATGAGCTTAAAGAAATTCAAATTATCTTTTAAAAGCAATACAGATGACTCATTTCACATCACATATAATCATTGTCAAACATTTTTTATTGTTGATAGTAGTTTTTGAAAGAATAAAATATGCTATTTTAAGGCAAAACAGACAACTGCTTGATCAACAGGAAGCTGACTGTATTTCATGAACCAGACAAGCTGCTGCAGCTTCTCTTTATCTCGGTCAGATTTCATCTTTGTTGCTGTCCCAGAGCAGCTTCATAATGAGAGTGGGAGGGGGGGTGCAGACATGTGTCTGAGGAGAGACATATTTTGCAGGATTATAACCCTAATACTGACGTCTTGCTGAACCTCCTAATATAGACAATGGGAGTGAGAGCTCACGTTGCAGAGTAAAGCTGACAGGGACAGTCTTTTGGAGCCTCTCCAAATCTGAAAAGAGCCAGGGCCACCTCCCACCAGATGGCGGGAGCCAGCGGAGAAGTGATCTCAACACAGGCAGACAAGCGTAGCATTGGCTAGCACTAACAGTTTGCTCCTCAGTAGGGTGTACTCAACATTTCAAAGTCCACTGCCTGCAGGGCTAACATTACACCCGCTCCACTCACACGGACAAAAGTGTGTGTGTGTGTGCTTTGCTGTGATACAGGCCACCCAAGATAACAAATGAAATTGTACAAGAGAGAAATGTCATCACTTTCAATTTAATTCCTGGTCATATCCATTCAGTTAGCTGCGCATATTACCGACCCACAGGCTCGGGAGTGAGGAGAATAACAAGTGCAAGTGTTGATCGCTGCTCTGTTCCAGTTTGTGACTCTCGAGGAGTCATCTTCTCATCACTGTTAGTTAGTGGGTAATTGACAGAGAGCTTTGCTTGTGATTGCTGCTCTGAGAGTAATTACGTTGCATCATATGTGCAAAGCCATAAATTCCGTATATATAATAGGATGCACTGGATGGTCAGACTGTGTTTGATAAATCACTGCTCGTCTAAACTCTTTAATATCCTCTCAGGAAATTGAATGAGCTTCCCACTATGCGTTAAGGAGGAAGTTGGCAACATGTTTGTCTGAGTGTGTGTGTGTGTGTGTGTGTGTGTGTTTGTAAATCCTGTCTTTAATTTGAAAAGTTTTGCCAAATCAACCAGAATAGAAAAAAGGCGCAATGTTGAGTTGACCATTTTGAGCTGAGTGTCTCCTTTTCTTCTGTAAAAAGTAACGACCACACAGGTAGCTTTGCTCTGCTCGTGTGCAGCAGGCTGCCCCTCTCAGAAATTTCCATGCTTTTCAATAACAAAAGAATATGCAGATGCTTCTATTGTCCCCTTTTCTCTACAGACATCAAAAACATTATTATTCTCCATAAGGTTCCCTACCTTACAGCTGTGTCACGATAAAAGCATTTTTTGCACTTCCTCAGTGAGCACATTTACATCCTAACCAATATCCAAGCTATGACTCCTAACCCTTTGATCAAGGTCAAGTCAACGTTTATTTTTAGGCTACTGCATGTTTAAAACAAACGCTGTTTACCAAAAGGCGGAACAGGCTTCAAATTAAAAACTAAAGAGCACAGAAATAAATACTGAAAATAAATATAAAATACAAAAGCTATTAAATGTTAAACATCATAAATAATTAAATTTGAATATTGCACAATCACAGACTAAATCAAGCCCCTTAAATTGAAAGCCAAAGAGAAAAAGGGGTCCCAAGCAATGACTTAAATGTATCTGCAGTCTGAATGGTTCTAATATGAATATGTAAGCTATTCCAGAGATTAGGGCCAGCCACTCACTGTGGAGAACCTGTTGCAGAAGACCTGATTCTGGGTCAGGGTTTTGTGCGTAGCAGAGCAGCTCCCTCGTTGTGACCTAGTGTAAGTCAGCCCTGGATCCAAGCTTTTGTCGTGCTGCTCCAGCACAGGACATTCCCTTCTCCCTGGTGCCAGCAGAGTACCGGGGGCCTTCTAGGTTTGAGCAGAGATCTCGTGACATATGGATGCATCAGGTTGGACGACCTCAGTGCTGGGGATGAAGTATGAAGATGCAACAGTTTTGTTACATAAAGTGGTGCCACTCTGTTGGAAATCCCAAAACAAAATTAGGATTTAGCCGTTTCCATTATCTGTTTGTACACAGCTGAGTATTTTACTTCTCTGACAGTGTCTTTTCTGCATGGACTGAGTTTCGGGAGCAGTGGAGGATTAACCCACTTCAGTGGTTGCCTGCCTGCTGAATTTACCAAACTGACGGATTTAGCCTCACCATCTGATCACCAATAATGGAAAAGAAGCGACAGGCAATAAATACTTTATCCTCCGAATTACTGGTGTCACAATTCAAATTTCTCTGTGGTCTTTCAATCATCGGTATTTCATTCGCCATCATTGATGTTTTTTTTCCTCTCAGTCGAGGCGTACAGTGATTCAGTATCAAGACATTGCACCATATCCTAATCATATCCGATTTATTCATCATCTGACCTTCCTTACTCAAGCCTGCCCAGAGAGTTGATCATTTGAACCCTGTGTCCCAGCAGGAGCGTTTCAGGCTGTCCTCTGTTCTGTGAGGATTTAAACTTCTTTGAGGTGGCTGTAGCTCCAAGACCTTTGTGGACATTTGCACTTAATAAAACAGTGATTTGGCTTAAGGGCCCCTCAACTGGCAGCTCCATTAGAAGGCAGCTGCCCCTGAAGCATCTGCTTTCTCCTTCAGTCGCAGTGCTGCTGGTTTACCACGAGAGAGCTTGAGCACTTTACACACCCTCCGGTTAATTGTGAGACACTTAATGTGTCTGGGAGTTTGTTACCTGTGTGTGTAAGCGCGAGCGAGTGGCTAAGAGCACAGGACACAGATATGAGGAGAGGAAGAAGGGGCCATTGCTACAGTGAATTCTTCTTTCCGGTTTATTCACGTGGAAAAGCCGACATAGAAAAGTTAGATATGTACAATATTTCCTTTTATTTATATGGAAAACATGTTTTTATTATCTATCACTTGAGTTATGCAACAATGGGTTAAAACGGGGTTGTCTCAATAGAGCAATGTCTCTGACACTGTGTTAACTCTCATGCCCTGGTATCACAGTGCACTATGCTGACATCCATCAGTGGACTTATATTACTAAACCTTGCTGCTTTTGCATATTATTTCATATATGCACCATGTGTGATACCAATACAGGCAGTTCACACAAAGGATACATAAAATTACAAATATGAGTGGTGTTATGGCGAAAAACTGTGGTTGGGTTGTTCCTATAACCCCAGGATTCCAAGTTGTCCTTTTGCCACACAGAGAAAGCTGGTGATGGCATTGTTTGACGCGCAGTTTGTGTCCAAAAAAAGAGTAAGAGTTTGACTGTCCAAGGCCGTCCTTTGGCCGTCATTTATTGTAAATAAAATATAACAAATTAAGGATGCATATATACATCAAGTTGCACAGTTCACAAACAGACGGTCAATAACTGTATCTGCTTGCCAGCCTTCTCCTCGTCATGCACTTCCGTGTCCTATTTAAAGGGTGCACCAATCAGCCCTTGTCGCCGGTGTGCACTCAGCAAAGCTGGGAAAGAAGGAGAAATTAGTGAGTCACTCAAATCATAAGAAACTTAAATGCGGCTCCTACACACCGGCCCCTAATTGTTCTCTATAGAACCAATTACTCAAATTAATAATAAAGGAGCCATAAGAGGGGCAATTATCGTTGAATTGAATTAGCACTTAATGCTTTTAGGTATATGTAATGCATAATGTTTTTTTTTTCAGAAGGTGTGAAAACATATATACATTACATTCCTTTGAAAGGTGATCAGGAACCCTGGTCACTCTTCAGCTTCAAGGATTGGGCACAGTTTGGTAATGGGCCTCTCAAGGACTGAAGTCTGTGTCTGGAGCTTCACTGACCGCACCAGACCCCTTGCATCAGGTTTGGTCTCCAGCACTCTTCCTAATGGCCAGGACCCCTCGTGGAGCGGTGGGGTCAACGACCAGGACAATGTCTCCGACGCTCAGATTCTTCTTTACTGCAGTCCATTTCTGTCTCTCCTGCAGCAGTAGAAGATATTCTTTAGTCCACCTGTGCCAGAATAGATCAGCCATGTACTGGACCTGTTTCCAGCGGCGCCTGGCATAGAGGTCGGACATCAGGAAGGTTCCAGGAGGTAGGATTGGCTGGGTTTTCAACAGGAGGATGTGATTTGGGGTCAGTGGCTCAAGGTCATGTGGGTCTGAGGACACTGTGGAGAGAGGACGGTTGTTCAGGATTGCCTCTACCTCGCAGAGCAGCGTTTGAAGGCCTTCATCATCGATGGACTGCTGTTGGAGAGTGGAGTTCAGCACCTGGCGGACAGATCTTATGAGCCTTTCCCAGACTCCGCCATAGTGTGATGCTGCTGGTGGATTGAAACTCCATTCGATTCCATCTGGGAGCAGGGCATCTTGGATTTTCCGCTCATTCAGTGACTTCAGGGCCTTCTTGAGCTCCACGTCAGCACCCCTCAGGTTGGTTCCATTGTCTGACCTGATGTGCTTAACTTGGCCCCTCCTGCAGACAAATCTCCTCAAAGCATGGATGCACAAGTCTTTTGATGGTGGTTCTTCCTCGCTTCACTACAATTGGGCCGAAGTAGTCCAACACGACATTTGTAAAGGGGGGAGGTCAGGTAGGATTCTTTCCAGTGGCAAATCTGCCATTTTCTGTTCACCTGCTTTTCCCCTTGCACGCCGACAAACGACACATCTTGAGAGAACCTTCCTTGCTACCGAGTTGCCCTTTACAATCCAGTACTTTTTCCGGAGCTCTGACAGCATGTGGTTTCTGCCATTGTGGCCACAGCGTTCATGGATGTGTCTTAAGAGCAGTATGGAAAGGTGTGAATCTTTGGGCAAGATGCAGGGGTGTTTTGTTTCCTCGGGCATTGCAGATTTGTGCAGTCGGCCACCTACTCTTAGAATGCCCCCGTCCAGCACAGGATCAAGCCTGCAGATCTTGCTGCCCTTGTGCACTCTAGGCGGGGTCATCTCTAGTGTTGCTATTTCAGCAGGGAATGCTCTTCTTTGCATGTACGTGATGACTGACCTTTCTGCCTCTGCCATGTCTTTTACTGTGAGAAGCTGTCCACCAAGGTGAGACCTGAGATCTTCAATTTTTATCCTTAACCTTTTCCTGTTTGAGCGGGTACTTATTTGACATGATGGCTGCTCCTTTCCCAATCAGCATCAAAATCTCTCTCAGCCTGAGGTACCATGCCACTGCTTTAAGTAGTCTCATCCAGTCTGAAAAGAAAGAAATAAGCTGGTCTGTGGGTGTTCCAGTGTTCACTGCTGCTGCCAAAACAGTAGCCTTTTTCCTGACCTCTGGATCGTCCTGTGACACTGATCCCAATGCTTCCTCCACCGGCCAACTTTCCTGAGTGTTCCATAAGAATTCAGGGCCATGTATCCATCTCCTTTGCTCCATGAATTTTCCTGCATTCAATCCTCTCGATGAATCATCAGCAGGATTGTCCTTGCTGCGTACATGTCTCCGCTGAGACAGGTCTGTATTGTCCCTAATCAGTGAAACCCTATTGGCTAAATAGGTATTGTACCTAGCATGGTCATTTGCAATGTATTTTAGCACCGTTTGGCTATCAGTCCAGAAAAATGAAGGCTTTAGGTCAAGGTGTAACTCTCTTCTCACTAGAGATGAGCCGGATACTCGGCTGAAACGAGTATCCGGTACGGATAAAGCACTTTTGCCGAGCACGAGTATTATATGAGTAATACGAGTCATTATCTGTGCTCGGACTGAATGAAAATCCTCACACAGCGTCACAGCGCTCCTCCCCTTCACACACCGCTCTGCTCACTCACTCACAGAACAGCTCTCTGTCTCTCTCAGTCACTCAGGTTCGCGGGTCTTTTCGGTTAACGTTCGGGTTTCTTCAGCTTGAAGTTTGTTTTTATTTCAGTTTGTACTTACTTATTAACCAGTAGAGTTCTGTTAAACGTGGGTTCGTTCAGACGTGGTGCTGGTAGAAAGCGACTTGCGTTGCGTCTCTGCCTGTCATAGATTTTTTTTTTTAAACAGTTTTTTTTTTTACTTCACGCATTAAGTGTCTGACTATTCTCTAGCGTCTGGCTACGCTCTCTCACTCTCTCTCTCTCTCTCTCTCACTCTCTCTCCCTCTCTCTGCCAGCCGTTGGAGTTTTTTTTTTTTTTTTTTAAACCGTCAGTTGGCTCTAACCAGTTTTATTTTACTTCACGCACTGAGTGTCTGACACATTCTAGGTAGTAGTGGTATAAAAAATATTACAAATTAAGCTACACACACACACACACTCTCCCCCTCTCTCTCTATGTCTCTCTCTTACTCACTCAAACACACACTCACACACACACACACACACACACACACACACTCCCAGGTTAAATCACAACCACTTCCGGGTTAGGCCCCGCCCACTCCGAGTACGGATACGGATACAGATAATTCATATGGTTAACAGATACAGATACAGATACAGATAATGCTGTACTCGCTCATCCCTACTTCTCACCATTCGGTCTACCTTCACAAGTAATGCTGCAGCTGCCAGTTCCAGTCGTGGCACTGTGATGTTCTTAAGGGGAAGGACTCTGGACTTTCCAAGGACAAAATTGACATGAATAACATCCTGATTGTTCAAATGTCTGATGTAGCTTACCGATCCATAGCCGCTCTCACTGGCGTCAGCAAAATGATGCAGCTCGGCACAGTTTCTCACTCCATAGCCCTTTGGTTTCAGACAGCGGGGAACACTGAAGCCTTTGATCCTCTCCAGGCTGTTGGTCCATTCCATCCACCTTTCAGATACTGGCTCGGGCAAAGGCTCATCCCATCCGTAGCCTCGCTGGCAGAGCTCCTGTAGCAACTGCTTGGCTGGGAGAATGAGAGGAGCAAGAAAGCCTAGTGGGTAAAAGATGGAACTAACAACAGAGAGTATGCCTCTGCGGGTGTGTGGCTTTTGGCTTAATTTGATGTTAAATTGGAAATTGTCAGAATCCGCACACCACTGCAGTCCTAGTGCTCTTTCAATGGGCAAACTGTCTTTGTCAAGATCCAGTGTTTTAATTTGCTTTGCCCTGTGTTCTTTGGGGATTGATGCCAAAACTGCTCGGCTATTGATGACCCACTGAGTGAGCTGAAACCCACCCTTGCTGCATAGTGCAGTGAGATCTTTTACCAGCTGGATGGCATCGGATTCCTTGGCCACAGACTTGGCACAGTCATCGACATAAAAGTTGTGCCGGACTGTTTCAGCTACTTGAGGGGGGAAACAGTGTTCATTGTCAATAACAGTTTTTCTTAATGCAAAGCTTTGCACAAGTCCAATGTGTGCTCTGAGCTACAGAAGGGGCAAGAGGGTTCAGGCTTTGTCTCTTTTTGGGCAAGACCAATGCTAGTGGCATAGCTACTGCCATACGACTTTGAGGGATGTGACTTAATTGGGGATTTAGCCCTAACTCTACTAGATGACTGATCCTGTAGATTACCAAAAATTGGATCAGCTGCTATACGGGCTTGTTTTTCAATGAAGGAAACAAGATCTAAAATTCTCACCCTACGTCCTTGACGTTCTTGCAGCTCAAATGCCTTGTTAAGCCATTTCTCCCTGAGCTTGAATGGCAACTTGAGGACAATGCTTCTCATGCTGGATATGGTGTCCAGCTCCTGCATGTATTCCATTTCCTCCATGGCGTTGCAGCAGCTCCTGAGAAACATGGCATAATCTTGTAGCATTTTAGAATCATCAGATTTCATTTGAGTCCATGATAAAACCTTTTCCAAATATGCACAAGAGATCTTATATTCGTTTCCAAAGTTATCTTTTAGTAACTGCTTTGCTTTCTGATAGCCTCTATCTGGTGACATGTATTCACAACTCTTGACCATTCGTTGTGCTTGGCCCTTAGTATATTGAATAAGGAACTGTAACCTGTCTGTATTGTTGTCTGTTTTCCTTTCAATGTTCTGTTCAATTGAATTTAGATTTGGATTAGTTGCCATGGAAACAGACCCCCCTATTCTCCAACTGGATAACCTGGGGCAGGAAGGCAGAATCCACCGCTCCAGTTCAAGCTAAACTGACCTTGTACAGTATGGAAAAGTAAATGCAGCCAGGGAGCAATATGGAACCTCTCTCCACCATGGGAGAAGAGAAAGGGTAATCACACTAATGAGCCAGTCTTGCTAATGAGCATTGTGCTATCGGCACAGTGCATTGATGCTCTTATTTTACAACACTCTGAGATGCCCCAACGTCAGGACCTTTGGCCAGCAGGATGAAGGAAGAACCTCCAGTATGAATCACACAGGCTACCACCCTGCGCAACCAAACATCCACAGTACCACCGATGTGGGACTTAGAGCCCAGAGCCAGAGAGCGATGTAGGGAAATAATCTGTCCTTGAAGGAAAGTTATGCCTGGCTCACATCACCAACTTCACGTGTGGGTGAACTATGCACTCATGTGTGTCCACACCCCCCGTGTACATGCTGCTGCTGCCTTTCAGCACTCAGTTAGCATTGGCTGATCATCAATAACAGAGTGACTTTCTATTTCCACGATGAGTTTGGTGTCAGATGGGAGTCCGTGTCACCAGAAAGCAGTCACATGATTTTTGTTTGACCATGTTCAGATCAAGAGATGGACACCTCCTGCTGAAGTCTTGTAATGGTGCAATCAGCACATCATTTCCGGGTTTTTTTCGAAGAGAAGATTAATTTAAGTCTGAAATCTGTTACTTACAACAGCCTCTCATTTAACTTGCCACCAGAAAACTAAATAATCATACTTCCCATAGTGTTGAACTTTTGCTTTTTAGTCTGTTTGCTCTACAGTATTATTATGAGCTACAACCTTGATCTCTTGCACTTGAACTACTGTAGTTGCCATGAGCAGATAGAGAAGGTGAACATTTTAAGAAAATTTGGCACATTGTCATTGAATGTAATCTGAGATGTTTTTTTCGATCGCACTGGTAGGTTTGCGAGACACCAAATGCAACATACAAATAATACAAAAAAAAAGTAGGCAGATTCATTAAATCTATACATAAACCATTGCACTTGACCATTCTGTTGATGGGGCACAGGTCCACACCAAGCCATTAGCCAATATCACTGATACCAGCAAGCTTTCAGTTCATTATGCTTTATGTGCAAGGAAGGTGCAGTTTATCAGGAAACCTAAATTTACTCAAGCACTGTATTGAGGTACTCAGTCTGGTAGGCTATAGCTCTAAATCTTTGTGTGACCTAATATTTGGATCTATTTATATGCATATAGAAACACAAGTAACCTCATGCGGCTGACAGTTCGGGTCAACACCTCATGTTGTTGTAAGCTTTTTTTGTTGATAATGTTGTTGCTGTGACCATTGATCAATGAAATCATGTTAGAGGTTTTTCACCCCCTACATTCTGCGCCTTAGGCTATGGCCTATGTTATCTTTGCCATTAGCTGCCACTGGACATGTGAAATAATTGCACAGACTCAATCACCCTCTGTCTGGGAAGGAGCTTGCCATGAGCCCTGTTGTTAGAACACATGAACAGATGCTGTGTGTATCACAGAGAGCATGTCAGGATCCGCTTAGTATGCCAAGACATGCACAAGACGCCGTGATGCAATTTCTCCCATCTCTCCCCACACAGTTTATGGTGGGGTCGTTCAGCTGAGCTGTCTTGTACCTAAATGAAGTCCCAATATGTTTAGACATGAGCTGATTGAACAAGACAGTCAGTCAATCCTCTTCTCCCCAACACTTTGGATACACCCTCTATTCTGTATTACAGTCCAACATGGGGCATGATTTTTGGGTCAGCAGCACTTCTAGAACAACCAGCCTTTTCCACATTTGGCCCAAGGTCAAGCTTATGAAGCCCATTTGTGACCCACACATGTGTGAGAAAAAGACAGTGATATTGAAAGTGACAGTCTTGCAAATTGCATATTGATTGTGCAGTTTGTCAATCAAACACAAGTGCTTCAAGCCTGGAACTGGGGAAAGAATTCACCTTCTGACAGTATTCCACAAAACATTACGATAGAGAAATGGTGGAATTTAATAAATAATAGTCTAGTCAGAAATAACACAAAGGTTTTTAACACTTGGTAACATTCTTGATGCTATGTTCCACCACTTATTACTGGGGATGGATAGCTAGCGATTCCCAATTTTAATGAAGTGTGACTAACTTGGACTTAAATTGATGTGAACCACTCCATGTTTTCCATAGATTAAACCAGGGATAAAAAGAACGACATTAGACTGCAGCTAATTTAATTTTTTATGTTCTGCTGTGATCTTAGGACAAGAAACAAGGTCATGGCAATATCACGGTATACAATACTATTGATGAGGAGAAACTTCCATGATTTCTAATGTGTCCTCTGGACAGGACTATCATCTTCAACTCATTTTACTTTTTAAGTCAGATATTTTTATTTTTAATGCCATTAGACGTTTTTAACTTCCTGTTGCAAGTACATCTTATCTCCATGTCTGTGATGTCTCAATCAGTCTGTTTTTTTTGTACCAAAACTGTAGCATTGACAGGACCACAGTGTAGGAGCTTGTTTAAAAAAAAGATGAAATCAAGCAGTTTGCTGAATTAATTAAAAGTGGAGATGTTTGTGTGTGTATGTGTGCACGTGTGTACGTGTGAGTGTGCGTGTGTGTGTGTGAGTGAGTGTGTGTGTGTGTGTGTGTGTGTTTGTTTGTGTGTATCCCTGCTAGCTATTGTAAGAGTGTAAAATGTAGGCACTGTTGCATCGTGGGACAGTGGCAGTTCATTTCTCAGATGCTTGATTACCTATCAAACCCTAATTATAGTATGTTTACACAGAATCAAGTGCTGCAATTGACACAAGATTTGAACAAGTTTATGAGTAATTTCAAATATGTGTGATCACGGAATTTATTTTTCTTCGTTAACTGTATTCTGCCCTGCTCACCTCACACAGCTGTAAGCCACTGAGGCAAAGTGAGGCTGACAAAGTCTTTTTCACTTCACTGGTGCACACATGCTGTAGATGAACACTGGCGGTGTTGTGCTGTTAAAAATGGCCGTACAGCACTGGACCATGAGCAATCACCCACCCAGCCTTTGATTGATGAAGCGTAAGTGTCCAAGTGTTGTTGCACTCAGTTTCTGCCCCGTGTGGAATTCAAGAAGTGTCTGACCACAGAGTGTGACGCTGTCAAAACTTGTGTTAGAAAATATAACACATGACCATTTCTTTAGCCCACCGTGATGGATGTGTGTGCTGTGGACTAAGTGCTTTCGCTGTAGCGTTATGGAACAGGTTACACACATATATACACCCCCCTGTACATATATTGTGACACAGCTGTAATTACCTTGTATGCCTGCAGCCATTTGTGTGTACAATTACTGTGCACATTCTTGTGCGAGCCACAGCCTCCTGATGCAGGAGTTGCCTTTGTACTTCAACTTCACTGTGACTGCAGCTGAAATGGCAACAGTGAAAGGGCGAAAGCAGGAAAAAACATATTTTAAGCTGCTATGGTTATTTAAGGATTCATTGTTTCACAGTTTTATACTCTCCTGATTCCTATCGATGCGTTTGTCACATGATTTATATTTGGTCATGGAAGGAAGGAGAAAAGTAAGCGATTGGGCAGGTTCTCAAAGAACAATGAGCAAATCAATCTCTAAATTGAGAGGGATGCACGAGCTACAGTATCAATTTATATCTGTATCAGCATATGTATGTTGATTTGTAAGTAGTCAAACATCTGCAGTAGTTTAAAAAACTGTGAAACCATAGTTTATCCACAAGAGAGCACTGACAAGTTTCAGCTGTAAAATGTCCTTCTCATTCCAAATCTTTGATGACATTTCCTTAAAGAATCCTAATGTATTTGCATGAAATTTATTTGTGATTTTGTTGGAAAAATTAAGTAAAAGCAGTTGAATTTTAGTGAATATAATGATCAGATGTTTTACATATTGATATCAGCCTTTAAACATGTAGTTGTAGCCTATATATATGTATATACTTGTATTTCAACTATACGAGTCAACAAGTTACCTCAGCATATCCCCCATTTAGCTGGGAAATACAAAATTCAGAGTATCCAAAAGGAATATGCTGAGTATTATCACAATTCGGAATAATTGTGGGATATATATAAGTGGTCGTGTGAACAATGTGTGTGTTACTTTTAGAGTTTGTGCAGAAGCAGGTGAAGCATGTGGATAGTAGCTGCGGGAAAAGCCTGCTCATGCAGTCAGGAGCTACTGACCTAATGTTGAAGAGGATTACACAGACGTGGCTCAGATGTGAACTGAAATATCATCACAGTTTGTGGTCACAAAACTCAGCAATATTTGTACCACAGCTACTGTCCCCTGATTTACACAGCCTCTCTGTCCTTGGGATTTAGAGTTTATGCTTAAAACGTGTTTTCCAGTTGACATAATCCTACTAACTGTAGCCTCTTACCATGATATACATTACAGCTGTGAAATTATAAGCAGCATGGAGTTATCTTTGAAAAAAGGTTTGTTGGAGATTATCATATATCATAAGCTTAATTTGCCTTTTGAACCTGCACATGTAAAGAAATCAAACATTTTTTATGGGAAATCTGAGCAAATGCTGCTACAAATCACTACATTACTGTGTTTGCAGCTAATTTTACACATCCATCAGACATGGAGCAGCAGTAGCTTCCATATGGAGTTGTGTCTACCTGATAAATGTAATTCCAATATTCACTCTCCTCATAGATCCATTATTGGTTCTTTATCAGTATCTTTAGCTAAATGCTTTACTATGATCGCTGGTCTGCTTTGGCTGGAAAGGTTGAGAAGAGCAGTGTGATGGAACAGTGACCATGAGCAACACTGAGCCTGACTGAGAGGACACTACATGTCCACCTCCACCTCAGACTTGCGTCTAACCCTAACCTTAAATGGGGACACACTTTAGAAGATGAACATTCTGCTGTCTCAGGACTTGAGACTAAATGTTTACTCACATTATAAATCATGTGAGAAAAAGGGTCATTTTCTCATGGACTTCTAGAGAAACAGACTTCGATTTGAAACCTCCATATGTATAGTGTCTATGAAGAGTTATTTGATTGCTTGAATAAACATATATCAAAATGCTGCTTTAGTTAATGTGGTTAGTAATATATATATATATATATAGTTTTAACCCTAACCCACTGGACAGAAAAAAAAGTTAAATATTTTGAAACACTGAATGGGAGTATCAGCTCCAATAAGTAATATGAGGACGTCTGGTTTATTAGTTTATGTTTGCTTTTGTTCTTGACCTCACAGTCACCCTCATTTTGAGATGAAGCCCTGCTCGATCCAACCAGAGGAGATATATAAAGTATTTTTATAGTTCTATAATACAATCATAATCTGAACTACAATCTGAGCAGGAGATGAACAAAGTCACCTTGGCCAAGTCCACATTGTCTTCTCAATTAAATTTTCTTATCTCATTGATGAGGCAAAAGTAAATATGAAAGCGCTTTTCACTCTCAACTATTGCACATAAGGGAGAAGGCCATTAGGCCCATTGCTCTCCTATGAGCTATTTCTGACTTTCTCTAGCACGACTGCAACCCTTACGCCTTTAGATCACAAACTTATTTAATATTAAAAGTGCCGACGAGCATATTAATATTTGAGCAAGGGTGGCGTGTGAGCCGGTGGCCCATGGTGAGACAGATTTTCAGGTCAGCACCAATTATTATGTCTGACCCACTGTATATTCTGATCTCATCGTCTAATAAAGTTCTGCAGACTGAGTGCTTCTGCTGTTTAAAAAAAATCTTTCTACTTTTGCATGTGTCAAACTTGAAGAAAAAATGCATTAGTATTAATTTATATTCCATCACTGTCATGCAAACAAGCACACCAATCAAATCCAATTCATGCTGTCCAAGCTGTCAGACACTATCAGTCTCAGTCTGTGAATTCCTGAAGATAAGCATGTTAAAACTAGCAACTAGAAAAGAGTGCATGTCCCACAGTCCCTCTTATGAAACCTTATTTATTTCAATAGATCCAGGTTTTTTATCCGATCTGCACCAAACTAAACACACAGATATCAGTCCCCATAAAAATATTTTCATCAAGATCCATGGATTATTCTCTGCAAGAAAGTTCAACAAAATCCTGGATCTATGCCGTGATCAAGATCGGCACCCAAACTTAATTAGTTATTTCCTGCCCACGTCTTATCTTGGAATTTCATGGAAATCCATTTAATGGTTTGTGCGTAAACCTGGGAACAAACTACAATGAAAACGGAGGTGATACAACAAGTGAAGCAGCATCTACACGTCTAGCTATAGATAGTTTGGGGAAATGTATTTTCATATGAACCTCATTCAAATCGTGTTTGTCCTTAAATAAACCTGATTGTCACCCTTGCTGATTATAATTTTCTCCTGTCTAAGAGTCAGACAAATGCATGTAGGTCAGTGTGTGGGTCCGTCGGGGGAGAAAAACACTGTTCATTTCATTAAAAAGTTTCAAATGACAGTGTGCCAGAACACCATCTGTACAGCTGCTGATTGCAGCAACCTACAAAACAGGAGGTTAATGTGGAACTGGGCCACATCTTTCCTTCCAGGTCCACAAATAGCCTGGCTGATGCTCAGTCGCAGGGAGTCTCTCGCTCCTGTTCCCCTCTGAATTCAAAATTCCCAAAGAATATTGTCCCTGCGAGAGGATGCTCCTGACTGCAGGCAGGACTTTTATCTGCAGACTGCGTGGTGGAGTTTTTAAATGGTCTCACACTGCGAAAACCTTTTCATTTAAAGAGTCTCTTATTGTATCAGAGAATCATTCGCCTGCTGGAGCACCATTTGACTGGGAGCTCTCATAGTAATTACATTGGATTAGCCTTTGTGTACTGTCTAAATCCTTGCAACATGTGACGTGCCCAAAATGACAAACATTTGGTTCAGTCTGTCTTTATAACAGAAAAGCCCTCAGTACCTGGTTTTGCACCACATTTGTGACCAACTCAATCTACTGCAGGACTGTGTGGTTTGATTGAAAGCTCCAGAGAGGCTAAGAAACTGACCTCCTGGTTATTACTTACTTTTCAGTGTGATAAATTTAGAGGCACGTTGTGGAGTTTTCTTCTAAACTGTTATTCTCATATTCACCAATTCTCACAAAAGACTATTGTGTTTATCCATGAAGTCTAAATAATGTTTTTCCTCTGGGATGTAATTTTAAATTGTAATAATCTTTCAAAACTGGAACCTGTATTGTTTATCAATATGTTTGCTATAGGTTTCCAACTGTCTCCAGCATTTCTCCTGTTTCAAAAACTTCACAGGCTGCCTAACCCTAATTATGTCACTTGTATCTATTTATTCTTTAAAGAGCACCACAACAAACATATATTTATATATATATATATATATACATATACCTGATATCTGAGACTATGATTCCAGCATTACGTCTTTTAAAATGGCATTTAAACAGAGCAAATTACTGTAATACCAAGAGAAGATTTCAGCAGACTCTTGTTTCAGATGTAAATCATCTCATTTTGACACCATATGTGTTTCCACGAAAAAGCCATTTCCTTCAATAATCCAGCTCAGGAGTTAATGTCCTGGACTGAGAGATGGTAACTAGCAGCTCAGCACCCGGTATCAATAATAAAAGAGTGATGACTTTGTTATGTGCCTGGAAGAAGGGGGATACACACTTAAATTGGCTGGATCAAAACAACACCATCATTATAATATATAACCTGAAACCATTTGTCATCATCAAAGAACGTCACAAACTTTACCTGAGCACAGTTTATCAAGCAGGCCCCTCTGGCAAACTTGAAACATACATCTTTAACAAACTATGCACTTTTTCTTTAAAATGTGTAATGCCTACATACCAAAGCTTGATAACAGCATGAGAGTCAACCAAGAATGACCCTATGGACAGAAAATATTGTTATGATAGATATCTAGAGGGAATCAGAGCTTTAAAGTCGGTCTAACAGTGTTTCATATTTTTTTCCAATATAAAACCACTGATATTAAAACTTGAGTCATGCATAATTAGTACAGGTAAAGACCTGTACTAAAAGCACAGTGAACAGCTACGGCAGATCATACTTTATTATATTATATGAGCTGCCTTTTTGTGACCAGCTTCACTTCTCTCTTGACCAGCTTCACTTCTCTCTTCTCTCTGTGCCACCATCTCCACTTCCATGGATATAATTTTTGACTTTCTCAAAGAAATGAGGCCTTTGAACCCATAAGTTAAATGTAATCATCAAAAGTGAGAGATTTTTTAACAACATTCAGTCACATCCAGGTCATGCAGTGGCAGTGGTGAATCAATGGAAACTAGACTTTCTGTCTGGTATTGGAAACTTTATATTTCGTCATCATGGTGACAGTGATGATCACGTGGTTAGAGGATGATTGTAAACATATTATTACATTATATTTCATTTAGCTGACGCCTTTAGCAAAAGCGACTTACAATAATTTCATTCAACCATTAGGGTACAAAGCCAGAAAATCAAGAATCCAGAAGGTGACATTTTCTTTAAGAAAGCCAACCTACAAAGTGCTATAGGTAATTGCCATACAAGTGCTCTTAAAGCACTAAAAGTGCTATTATTTTTCTTATTTTATTTTATGAAAGGTATAGATGGAAAAGATGTGTTATTAGTTTGCGGTGGAAGATGTATAGACTTTCTAAACAAGGCCGTGTCCCACATAGACGATAAATTTCATACCAAGATTTAAGTCCTTTTCACAGCTGTTGTAGCAGCAAGAATTGTTTATTTATCTTCATACGGTTGTGACAGAAACATAAATCCTCACTGAATGATGAGAAATCATGTGTCCACAATTATAGAGTCTGAGCAATTTTGGTAATGGTAATGGTCTCGTAATGCAGCGTGGGATCATGGGAGGAGTTATCTTCAACACGATTGCTGTCCTAAAAGTAACTGATGTAACTGAGCCACAAATCACGGTCACAGATGAAGTGATGTATTTAAGTGTTATTCGTGTTACGCAGCAAATGCTAAGGAATAATTTTGATTTAAATGAAAGATTAATGCAAACAATGAAAGTTAATAACAGCCAACTGGCTAACTGGCTAGCAGTTTGTTTTTCCTTCATCCTATGTCATTTGCCTATGAAGTTTTAGCAGAGATGATTTGTTTAACCCTTCCATTTGAGTTCATTAAATCTTATTAACTTTGTTTAATTCACTCAAATTAATATTTATTTCTGTTTCTCCACACAACAAAATAGATTTACATATTGAGTTACATGCCTGTGACATCTTATTTGCATTCTTTTTATTGCATGTTTTTTACTTCAAATTGATATGATTGTATCTCCTTTTTAACTTGAACCGTTTGGACCGAAAGTGAAGCTATCCCTCCATGTGGCTCTGTTTTGAACCAGACTCCTAAGGGTCATTTACAATGATCTTTTGTGTCATTACACTCAATCGTCCAGGTTTCGCCACATCCCTCTGTGCAGCGACAGTTCATGATGGGGAATAAAACCCACCAACACTGTAGAATATTACTTTTAACACAATTTCTGCAGCAGAATAGCAGGAGTGATATTTGAAAATTGGTCAAGCCTCAGGTTCTCTATGAATTCACCGCAGGGGTTCTTTTAAAGGCCAAGCCGACATCACTGAGATTGCTTCTTACAACTCTGTGTGATTTTGTTTTATCAGAGAAGATGCTCACTTGACCTGTAGGGATTTCTTTCAACCAACGACAATGTTAGTTTTCCTATGCCTTACTGCAGAAGATGCAACAATCAGATGATCTCTGACTGTTTTGTCAAGACGTGGAAATTGTAGAGCAAAAAACTGAAACGGCAGTGCATGCCACTGAAAAAAGTATTGAAAAATATATTTTAAATATGTGTTCACCAC
Organism: Platichthys flesus; assembly: GCF_949316205.1. Lineage (NCBI taxonomy): Eukaryota > Metazoa > Chordata > Actinopteri > Pleuronectiformes > Pleuronectidae > Platichthys > Platichthys flesus. The sequence continues at coordinate 10,084,870 of NC_084946.1, read as the reverse complement.
ACATTTAAAGGTTTGTTAGCACCGTTAATGGTAAATGAGCACTACTGGTGTAAATTTCTTAAACAGCCCAGGACTAGTGAGGTAGAAAGGACATTGCCCTTTTACTTCAAATGCTACTCTAATAATGATTTATGTGCCATGTTACTCATGTGTGCTAGGTCATATCCAATTATGAAGTAGTAGTCTTCATAAAAATCCATGTGAGTTATTGATTGGGTCTTTAATTGCCTTTGAAGCCCATTTCTTCTCATATATTGTAAACTGAACTGAGATCATCTGGTTCAACTGTGATGTTCATGTATTTTTTGTTGCATGTACGGAGCAGGAACAACCTTTCTGAGGAACTAAGATAAACAGTTTTAATTTTACAAACAATACCTGCACATTTAGGCACACTAAGGGCACAAGTCAATTTAAATGTTGTACATGTTATACTGTTGACTGTGCTGCAGGATAAATCATCTGTTAGGAGACTTTCCCTGAGTTAATACTGCCCCACTGGTCCCTGCACAGCTATAATGAGCAGTGTCTCTTTACTTAATCTCAGAGAATTGCTGACACAGGCAGCCTTCATTGAAACCTGGAAAACAATAATCTGTGAAAAACAGAAGGTGTTTGCTTTAAACTTTTCAACTATTATATAAAGTGTCATTAAATACAAACTGCTTAGGCAGCGCAAACTTTTTATTTTTGACAAAATTCTCTTGAATATGCCACTTTTCTTGAGGAACATCAAAGTACTTTTAGTTATTTGAAGAGTGCAGACAGTAAAAGCCAACAGAAATCTTTATATCATCATTGCCGGAGCTTTCAGGATACACAGGTTTTATAGTGCACAAGAGGAAATCTTTTACTGGGGGGGGTCTCTGGAGAGTCTCTTACCGTAATGAATAATAGATGAACCGTATTTTTGGCTTTGTTCTGATGGAAAGACAGCAGCAATTACAAGTGCCTTTGCAGCGAAGGGCAGAGAAGAGGCTATCCTTTCCCACTAACTGCTTGAGGGCTGATACAGTCGATAAGAAACATGTCGGGTTTCCCAAAACATACAGGGAGATAAAATTATCAACCCTTTAAAATCGAAACAGAGACCAGGTGTTAATGTAAAGTGAGGGCTCAATAAAATGCACAGTGAATTTTTATAGTGGCTTTCAAGAGACCCAAGGATGTTTTATGTGTGTCTGTGGGGACAAAAGAGAAAAAGGAATAGAAAGTAATTTGCACAAAACCGGATAGAAATAAACAGCACTAATAGCAGGTTGGAGCGTTGACTAAGGTCAAAGGCCTTATTAAACAGATGGTGTGACACAGAAAGCTCTCTGTCCAAAGGTTTGTAGTTTGGTGTCGGGGATGGAGACCAAACCTAAGTTTGAAGACAGCAGCCTTCTGAGTGGAGTATAGGAGTGGAGGAGATCACTTACATGTGTTGAGGCTAGGGCATGAAGGGATTTATAGGTGAATAGGAAGTGTTGGTATCTGATCAGGGCCTTGATCGGGAGCCAGTGGAGGTGAATAAGGGTCGGAGTGATGGGCTGCCAGGGCTCAGTGCGGGTGAGAACCCTTGTGGCAGAGCTCTATACATATTGAAGTCTGTTTGGGACATTGTCTGGTATTTGGTGTTTGGTGTTTGGATAGGCGGTTGAGGAGGATGGTATGTCAGACTGTCTCGAAGCCAGCAGAGAGGGTAGTCTCCGTGGCGTGGTGGGGTCTGAATCCGGATGGAAGGGGTTCATAGACCTCATGGTTGGACTTGTGCTGGTGGAGATGGGCGGCGACTGTTCCTTCCAGGATCTTGCTGAGGAAAGGAAAGTTTCAGACCATCATTAATTTACTTTTAAGATTCCTCAGTCAGCACTCAATACAATAGAGAGCAGGACTGTCCCTTTCAGGGATAAAAAGATGACTTTCGCTGAACTTGCTGGGTTCTGACAGTTTCCACGACCATAAATTGCCCAAGGTGGGCAGAATTGATATTTGGCGAAACATGACTGACAGCCAGTTAGAGCTCTGCAGCCACCGATGTGGAAAAGAAAGGAAAGTAGAAGGCCATTAACCTCTGACTTTCTGCAGCAGGAAATAATGTGTTGAAAAGGTGTACAAATCCTTTTGACTGTGTGCAAATGGGGAATAAAAGGAGAGCTGTGCTGCAAGAGGATTCAGAGACAGGAGAATGACAGCCGGATCACATTGCTGATCCCCCTAACTTTTTTTCAGAATATTCATCAGTCATCAGTTTAGATGAAGTTACTCCAAATGGAGACCTGACACAGCCTCTAGGATGTGACTTCAGTTTTTTCACAGTATCATTCTAACTTTTCCTAGTGTTACATCTGAAAAATCTCTTTATGTTTAAAAAGAAAGTCCTAGTAAAGGGTTAGGTGAATAACTGAAAACTATCCTGCATCCAGCAGTAATTCATGTCCATTAAGAAACTCCATCATCAATATGTGATGTCTGATTTGTGTTCTGTCTTCCAGCTCTGAGGATAAATAGGGCATCTATAAATAAGCAGACGAAGCTGGTATTTGAGACGGGCTTAACACAGGTCTGCCTCCCGCAGGGGATCCAGATCGTGTGGAGCCCACGTCCTTTCACACGTCTCCCTCAGTCTCATTGCGAGCTCATCTAGAAGAGGCCCAGGGCACGGAGTGAGACATGGGAATGACGCTGTTTGAGGTTTTACATTTTAATGCTGTGCACCCTGACCCTGTTTGAGTCACTCAGAGCCTCAAAAGGTTGTTTTTTTCAGCTGAGTAGAGTTTTTAGCACTGGGAAGATACTTGTGTTCAACATTTTAAGACTTTCAGCCAAAAGATAGTGAAGTCCAGGTACAGAGCATGAGAAAATAACGACTGAAGGGAGTTTGAAGCTTAAAGTGGATGTGCTGAGCAGCAAACAGTAATCCTAAAGGGAAATAAAAACTGAATCTAAAAAAGGGGAAATCTTGTGAAATAAAAAATATTTTATATTTCTACTTTTACAAAAAAGTCTAATTGACTTTCTAGCTGAGCGTTGGATATCCGCTATTGTCTTTATCTAAGATAAGCCATCTGCCTCCTAGCCGCAGCTTTGAAAGAGCCGAAATGTGTTGATCGCCATGATATTTACTGTAGTGTAGGTCATACATCCTAACTCCAGCATGTCAGTGGATGGGACATGCAGGGCCAAACTAAAAAGTCAAAGAACAAGCTAAATAATTTTTACCGATGATGGTTTCTAGTAGATTTTGGTTATGTGATGCTTAAAAAAGCTTGGAGAAATTTCATGATTAACTGCTGAGGCTAGCTGGCAATTGGTCGAGTGTGTGTATGAGCTATACCTCAATATGACTACTGCTAAATCATTTCCTCCATATGAGCACAAAATGACAAAAACCTCTGTTAACCTGTATTAAGTTATTAAGTCAGTAATTTAATGGCATTTGGGGAAATAAATAATTCCTAAATAAATATGTAATTATTGTTTGTTTTCTTTCTGAGATGATGATGATAACGCTCACATGTTTCCTGTTCCTCCAATTTTACAAAAATTAAGCCAAATAACGTCAGACAGATCAATGTAGTTCAATCAATGAAACCATAAAAATCATCATGATTGATTGAGCACTCTTGGATTCTCCTTTGCAAGCTGTTCTGAGTTGTCTAATGGTCATTTCTTACATTTGTGGGCCACTTAATCAACATTTAAGTTTGATTGGAAAGAGCTGGAATAAAACTGTTCAAATACTCTGACTGAAAACATTAATATAAACCACATCATGGTGTTTGAAGCACATTGATAGCCAATAGATTGATATACTGACATGTAATTAATTTCACTCACACTACTCCTCTCCTCCGCTCCCTTCACTGGTTACCAGTGACTGCTCGCATCCGGTACAAAACACTAGTACTTGCGTACCATGCTGTGAACGGATCAGGTCCAGTCTACATCCAGGACATGGTCAAACGTTACACCCCACCCCGATCACTCTGCTCTGCTTCGGCCAATCAGCTCGTTGCTCCCTCACTGCGAGCCAAACACTCATCAAAAACACGACTGTTTTCCGTCCTGGCTCCTAAATGGTGGAATGAGCTCCCCATTGACATCCGGACATCAGAAAGTCTACACATCTTCTGCCGAAAACTAAAAACATACCTCTTCCGACTTTACCTTGAATAAAAAAAAAAAAAAAAAAAAAAACTAACAACTTTTTGAAACTAACACGTTAGTAGCACTTAAATGGCACTTACTTATAGCACTTTGTAGTTTTGCTTTATTTGAAGAAATTGTATTTTCTTGATTCTTGTCGTCCTTGGTATGTACCCTCGGGTTTGAATGCACTTACTGTAAGTCGCTTTGGATAAAAGCGGCAGCTAAATGAAATGTAATGTAATGTAATGTAATGAATTAAAGGAAAAATCTGAATTAGAAAGAGGAAAAACAACACAATCAGAAATTTTGACATATGGTTTGTGGAATGGTTTTATTTTTGTAACACAACAAAATGGCTCACACTGTAGTATAATAACAATATGAATCATGTCAGCTTCATCACCACATCTCAACTCTGCTGACCCCTGGTTGCTGTCGCTGTGCCTGTCAAGATTTCCACTCTGGAATGACACAAAGGGAGTTTACAGTGATAACAGGAGTAATTGTGCCACTAGGCTTGTCATTCAAACAGAAAACTGTATATTGTTTAGCTGTGGAGACATTTGTCGCTTTACCTATTTAACGTTAGCTCTAGCTGAAAATCTAAATTTGAGAACTCCAATGAAACCCCAGAACAGCCATGAAAATAGTGCGCATTTGATGTTTAGATTCATGATATCTCACTCTGCCGACTGGAGGTAAGAAGTCAGCATCCTCAGCAGCTGATGACCTGTACCACATGTCAATGAAGGACAAATTCATAGTTTCTCCATCTGTCAGACTGCTGGGGTCTGCTTTTGTCCTTGAAACGTATATGTCTAGTTTTCCACCCATGTCCACATTTGTGACTGCACTGACTGTACACGTCAACTGTTCATGCTTCAGTTACAATATATCCGCCTTCTAATTGGAATAGAATGTGGGATCAGGCATGCATGCAGGGGATGCCGGAACGAAGTACGCCCTCATTTTAAGTATGAATGGAGCCGTGTGCACCTGTGTGTGACCAGAGCAAGTAACTCTCAGTGGACACTGAATGCAGAAAGGATGGTCAAACCTTTATTTAGTCCTTGTATGGAGGCTGTACTGTAATTTAAGATCATTAGTCCTGAGGAAAAGGACAACATCATTCTTACATACAAAATTTTGGATGGTAACTACAAACAACCTAAACAGATTTGTATATTTATGCTTTGAAGATCATATATTCAAAAGGTCTATTTCATTATAAAGTTACAAGAGAAACGGATGAGGACAAAAGCAACAGATTGGACTGGGCCTGCTGGAGTGTTAACTTAATAAGAAAGCAGCTAAAGTTACCCAAAGCTCTGATGCAGTAAGATCCAGGACAAACTCTCCAGGACTGTGCCGTGAATGTTTCAGTCCTCAGCGGAGGTTTGGTTAAGGGCTGTCACCTGTAAACTAAAGGAATCAGATAACTCTAGCCCCCATACTCCTGGACCTAAAAATATAGGCGCGAACAGGAGAGGATCCCCACGGATGATGTGTTAGATTGACCGACATCAGGTGGGTTGTTCAGAACAAAAGGGAAATAGACGATAAAGAGAGTCCACCACGCCAATGCATGCAGCTGAGGGCGTAAAGTGAAAAATAAAGAGGACACTAACTAGCCTCCAGCATCCTGAGGAGCTGTCACATTAATGCAGTACACTCTGACAAATTGTTCAGAGTATATAATATCCCAGCATCTCCTGTTTCGTGTTACTGTTGTCAGAAAAAAATGTAAAGGTTTCCTTTTTAAGAGCAAGCATAACCAGAGCCTTTTTTTTATGTGGAATGTTGCACCAGAGGCATCTGATACAGCCCTGTTTAATGTGTATGTGTATGTGTGTGTGTGTGTGTGTGTGTGTGTGTGTGTTTGTGTGTGTGTGTGTGTGTGTGTGTGTGTGTGTGTGTGTGTGTGTGTGTGTATGTGGGTGTGTGTGTGTGTGTGTGTGTGAGAGAGAGAGAGAGCATGAACCTATGAATCTCTGGAAGATGATAAGTCAGGGATTTAGGCCATTGTTTTCTAGGTTATACCTAAAAGCCACCTGTCTGTCTAAATCACAGTTGGATTATTTTAAATATCAGCACAGAAAATAAGTGCTGGAGAGGAAAATCTCTCCCTCTCTCTCTCTCTACGTGTACAAGCCAAAAAGCAAACAAACTAGAGCCTTTACCAAATGTCCATCAGCTTTTTCAGAGTAATTCTTTAAATTATGCAGGGATGCAGATGCACACCCAATAGGCCTTATTTGAAGAATGTACTGACATTCAGCACCTCTTGGAACAGCTCAGCAGACAGCCATTTAAATCCTCCCGGCCCCTAAACAGCTAATTGAGCCCATCAGGAGGCTGCGTGGCAGCATGTGGTGGGATTCGCTTCATTATGGGACTGCTGCCAGTCTTATTCCTTGCACAAAATGTAAATTTTTACTAATTTACAATGAAATCTGTCTTTTAATTTGAAATGAGGGTAAAACTATCACGTTTCACTTTTCAGCATAATACTTACTCTAGCGCCTACGGACCCGAATGTCTTGGACAAAGTGATTTAGATGTTGTTTTTCAGTAATATCAAGTCTTGAGTATAAGTTTAAGACGAGCATCTCAGTGAAAGCTAAACTAAGCCACCTCTTTTGTTGCTCAAGCTACCTTATAATCTTGTAACTTATTTGAAAATCCAATTGGTATTACAACACGACCGATTTTAAAACTGGCACATCCATTTCATGTGTTTCGATTACATGGGATGTTCTCCATGAATTTTTAAACTCGCTGACACTGAATCCTGCAGTAAAGCTTAAGTAGCAGCAAATGATTTGAATTATCCAAAAAATGTTAAAAAAAAAAGCAAAAAAGGATTTTACTGTTGTCAACAGAACAGCAGAGCAGTCGTGAGTCAGAGTGAGGTGATTTTCCTCTAACCTGCTCAACTCTTTGGTTTATAGCTCCTCTGAGTTGTATGTGTTTATGATCGCACAATGCACCAGAACAAAGACCAACAAAAGACAGTGCCTTCTGTTGCTTTTTGTGGGATTTATGCGCACACACTCACACAATGATCTAACATAATCCACAATCAAACAGTTCATCCACATGAACATTTGCATGTGCGAATGAATTCATGGTGGAAGCAAGCCTTGCTAGAGCAAGCCTTGCTTGTTCTTTCTAACAATAGCCTGATAAGCAAAACAATATCCTTGTGGGGGTTTTTTTGCACCAAACACTTTAACAGTTTTTTTCCCCCTAGACAAATACACAAAAAAATACTGCCCCACTGTCATTCCCTCCGTATACAGTATATCACGTCTATCAAAGCCAGCACATCCCAGAAATATAATCCGTCTTTTTCATCAGCCTAAACCCAGGTGCCGAGAGCTGATTTGACTCTGCACAGGAAACACGAGATTGAACTCTATGGTGAAGAGGTAACACTTGAGATTCACATTTGCAATGCAGATTTCCACCAAGGGACTCAGTGGCCTTACTGTGCAGGACACCTACAATCAGCGAAACCGATTTGGATTGTATGCACACTCCTCTCATTTATTTTGCCTTTGGCTGGCTTTTCACAGCTCCTTGAGCAATTGTTGTCACTGCCTGAGCCACTCAGAGCCCATAATGTCAGATTGTCACTTAATTTCAACTGCATTGATAAAATTCCATTTTGTTTGTATAACTAAAAGGGACCCCCGCCTGCTGAAGCTTCCCAAGGAAATCTGCTGATATAATAAAACCTTTCAATGCCCAGAAATAAGAGAACCCTCCCCATATTTGTGTTGTTTGGGAATTCTCCAGGATTGGAGGAATATAAATATACTATTACTGTGACAGAGGAATCCCTGGACTGTCACGGTGAGCAAACCAGCTCCTCACACTCAAGTTTAGATTCAGGGGATTTTGACATAGACTATAGAGAAAGCAGTTGTGGTTTCCAGCATTCCCTCCACCCTGCATGCAGTATAGCAGGACAGATCATGGAGCACAGAAAGTGTCTCCGAGCTGCCTAGCAGCCTGTAATTGAAGTTCACTCCCTCGTATTCTAAAAGACAGCTACAGCAGGGAGCAGCCTAAACTCACTGCAACAGTCAATCAAATGTTTGCAGTTCTCCTCTCCAAGTTTTCTTTCGCAACCCAACGGTTTTCTGCTCTGCTTGGCGGAGGTGTGTTCTTCTTTCTGCAGCAGCACCTTCACACCTTCACTACATCTTGAGGGTCTCCACAGCACAGAACCTAACCCCAAACATTAATGAACTGGCTGCAAAGAAAAGATGCAAAACATCTGGCTCTGGTCCATCTCTCTATCCTGTCTAATAAATGTTGACACTGTTTGGTCCCAGTTTTAAATTTGGGCTCTATCTGTGATTGAGTTTGTCACCACTGGCCCACAACATAGATTCAGAATAAATTTGAGCATTTTATTGGTGAATTAGGGAACATTTCATGGACTGTATCTTTTGTCTATAAGATTACATGTTAGCTACTGCCCCTGTGTCAGAGCTGCTTGCAGAGACGAGCTACTGAACCGAGTACAATTAATTTATACACGCACATTCATAAACAAAGGGCCCACATTTTCCCTTTCAAGGAGTTTGAGTTGTCACGGATAAAAGGTTTGAGTCCAGGGCTGGCACCAAACTTCCTGGGGGCCCAAAAAGCAAGTGGGTTTTGTAATTATCAAAAAGTAAACAGACCTTATTAGTGTGCAGTGACCGCATGGAACCATTCAAGGAGAAAACTTCAATCCAATTAAATTCTATATCATTTACATTTCACAAAATCACATGAAAAACTTTACCTGAAAACACTTCACATCATCCGGTTCTCGAGCATTTAATAGAGAGAAACCCAACAGTTCCCACAATGCGCACACACTGGGGGGCCGTGGAGAGAGACGGAGACAACAACCTCCTCCTAACAATAAGAAACCGTCAACAGACTCAGGGTGGGCTGCCATCTGCTTTGAGAGGAGAGAAGTGGGGGAGAGAGGAGAAAGATGGGGTGAGAGATTGTTGTAGTTGTTGTTTTTTTTAGCTCTGCCAAACTGGTTGTTATAGTGATAATCATCAAAGTTGTACTTAGAGGTAATAATGTTAATAATTATACCAGCTCCCCCCAATAAAACGTAACGGATAAGATCCAATCAAGGTTTCAAATGAAAATAGTGAATTGCAATAGAATATTTTCCATTGAAGAAAATCACTGGGGTAATCAAGGCTTCAAAGTTTTCACCTCGCAAAGAGCAGAAATGTCATTACAGTTTTATGTCATTAATATTGTTTAGAGACAAAAAATGATTTTGGATATATGTTTTCAACAATTCTTCATTATATGCAAACCAAAGGACGTTCAGCTGGTTGGTGCCAAGTGAGGGCTGGTGGTGAGATCTGGTCCTTTATAGCTTTACGTGTAAATATAGAGCTTTGTTTAGCCATCCCCAGTATTTCATGAGACTGGTATTGCTTTGTATCTCTACAAAGTATGGTGCCAGTACCAGAGTTGTTTGAGTCTTTGACAGTGTTATTAAAAGATATCTGGGTTTACAAACAATAACGTACACTGTAATAAACTGGCAATGGCACACGCACACACTCTCACACACACTGGAGAGCCTCATACCGTCTCTGTTACAACACTACCCACACAGGACCATGTGCTTCTGGTGACTGTCCAAGCTCCATGCACCAGACTCAATGTATTTCAAGCTGAGAATAAATCAGCATTTTTCTGCCAAGGCATCTGTTTAGTTGCTTTGCCTCGAGCTGCCGCAAAGTTTACCCCCATTTGTGAGCTGCAGGATTTCTGGCTTGTGTTTAACTGATTGTAACACTTTTTCTATGGAACAAAAATATAATGTAAACACACATGAAGTTCAGTTTCTTATATAGTTCAGTCAGACAACTCACGTTCAGACATTTATTGCAGCATTAAAACAGGTTTAGTGTTTGGCGTCTAGGCTCCAATTAATCACTCCCCCATATGATTACACAGGAATGATGGGAGTGATGATCAAATACTTGTAACCCCCCATCGGAGCCTACAGGTGGTTGCTTGCAGCGGCAGTGCGAGCAGAGGGGGTTAAATATTTTTCACCTGATAAGGTGAGTGTGTATTATAGATGGTTGTGGAGAGTGAGGCATGTCACATGATTGGCGCAGTGCAGCTCCAGTTGACTGCCTGAACTAGATCGCCAGCATCGCTCCTTTCACGAAGAAAACCCTGCAGAGCATCAGTGGGACGGATGTCAAAAGTGTCCTATAGACAGTACATTTGTTTGATTGGGTCTTTTAGCAAACATTTAAAACAGAGATGATCATTATAAACTGTTTATGATGAGAGCATAGGAAAAATAAGGCAAAAAAGCGGGAATCAATAATTTATTTGCATTGTTGTTGTTGTTTTCTTCTTGTTGTTGTTCTTCTTCTTAATATATATATTAATAATTATTATTAATAATAATAAGGCCAATAGTAGTAGTAGTTGTAAAAATACTTGCTGTTGTAATTCTTGTTTTGGGTTTGTACTCTCATGGTTGAATGCACTTATTGTAAGTCAATTTGGATTAAAGCTAATGAAATGTAATGTAATGTGATAATAAAACAGATGTAATGTACTGCTGGTTACGCAGAGATAAAATGCATAAACACAGAGCATTTCATAATTACATAATCAAATTGTTCACGCCATTATCTGACCATAAATCATTTTTCAATCAATGTAAGCTTCCAAGTTATTTATAATGCATCACTCCCTCTTAGAAATGAATTAACATCAACGTAGTGTCGGGCTGAATATATTAAGTGACACAGCATCGCAATTACACTGTAACACCAGTTTCTGTTTGTTAAGCTCAGAATTGCTACACACAAGATGTCGAGATAGGAAGAGAGAACACCTAATGTGTTTTTCTGTCAAATATAATTTAAAGTTTCTTATCAATGCATTACACGGATCAATAAAAGGGGGGGGGAGCTCAGAATATTGAACTGCCAACAAAATCAATTATAACAGATAAGAATGAATTGTACGGTATGACAATAAATATTCAGTTAAAAACAAATATTGTACATTTTTATTTAAAAAAATCCATAAATGTGCAGTAATGAAATCAATAACATAAGGTACGAAAACAAATTCAAATAAATAGGCCAATGAGGAATAGGTGTCACAATTCGGTTTTGTCTGTTTTTGCAGCTGCTGTATTGCTGTTATTTTGTCCACCCATGATGTGGCACCGTGTTTGTTCGGTGAGCCTGATGTGGCCGTGTCGTCCTCTGACTGATGTGGCTCCTCACTGACCCTCCAGACACTCTGTCTGATGAAACGCTGTTATCTCTGTCAACACAAAGACCTCCAATGAAGAGCTACATGAAGAGGTTTTGAGCCATAATGTGTGACACCCTCAGTAAAAAGTGATTTGGTTGGCCTACAGGACGCTTGCACACGCACACACACACACACACACACACACACAAGGATTAATTTCCATTAAGCTTTCTCTTGTTTCCTCACTCTTCTATCTTTCTCTCAGATCCGTCAGAGGTCAGATTAGACCGACGGTTGCAGAACAAAAGTCTCTGTAATGATGTAAATCCAGACCTCTTTTTGAGTCATTCTATCAATTCTGGCTATTCCTGGTCATTCTTTTGAACCCAGAGAATTGATCCTTCCATTGAACCAAAGGCTGCATGCTCCTTATCTCTTTCTTTATTGTCTCTTGCGGCCTAACCTCATTGTTCACTTATCACATCGGGCTGCTATGTGGGTCAGTGTTACTTGCTTGAGCTGCCGGGTTGCCTTGGAGGCCACCTGATCTTTACACTGGACATTTGGGAAATAATATGCTTCTGCAAGGGTAATTTGAGTGGAGTGTCCCCTGCAGCCTGTTACCAGTAACCCTGTAAGACTGCAGGATGCAGAATCAGAATCTACCTGCTCTCCTTTAACCTGCGGCCTACTTTCGGTGAGACAGCCAATGCCTCTTTGGTTTACACAAGTTGGACACAGGAGACAAACTTCACCACCTCTATGGTACAGGAAGTTATCACGTATGGTGATATTTAAAAAAAGAAAACTCACATTTTAGAGACTCAAGTTGTTGTTTTGTAATATGACAGAAGGTGTGTTAGCAGCGAACATCTGAATATTTAAAGCTAACTATACCTTCTGGTGTGGTGCGAAACAAACTAATACCTGAAGAAATCGTTATTATTATGCAAAGATCTGCATGATTTGCCGATTTTTAATTAGTTCTTCCATCACATATGTACATATTTTAAGAAGACTTCCGTTTAAAGAAGTGGGACAGCAGAATGGTGGGGTCTTAAATGGCCGTGGCAAGATGCTGATAAGAGGAATGTTCCCCGTTGTCTCCACTGCTGAATCATCATAATCTGCAGAACCCTGCTGTTCAAAGCCCGGCATTCCTCTAAATACCTGCCACACAGAAGAAGCAGCAAACAATCGGCATGACAGGGTACAGTGGAGGAAGAGAAGAATCAGTAGTAAAGTAAGCAGAAATGTTTTAACACCCAACTGTACTCTAGGAAACTGTGGAGGAGACGTGATGAACCTCACCCTCCTGAAAAAGAAGAAGCAAACAGCCGTTTACTCACAGAGCAGTGGTTGAAAACAGATGAGGTTTCAATGGGATGTTCGTTTCCCTCCTCACTGACTGACTGGTTATGTGGGGAGCTCTGTGCATCTCAAGGTCATTAGGTTAGTTTTGCTGATGCTCTAGAGGTCAAGCGACACAAATTGATCGTGAAAGCAGTTAGCAAATCGTGTGACCAGGTGATTATTTGGAGGATTGATTGTCTGCGGTCGTTTCTTTTATTTGTTGTTTCGAACAATCACCCGCCAGTGATTTAGGATGTGGGACGATAAAAGCATAATTAAAATGAAGAATCTCCATTATTCTTACTTACTGATGATGCATCGTCCTTATCTAGCTTGTAGACATGAAAGGTCATGCACTAGATCGATGATGAAAAAGTCTACTTATGGGTTTAATCTTCCTTTTGAAATATTAAAAGACATTAAAGTCAAAGATATTCCACACCACATCACAGCTACTTCACAACAAGATTAAATCAAGTGCTTGCAGAGATTTGATGAGAGGATTGGTACAACTCTCATGTCTGTTCTCAAGATGTGAAGTTAGCAGGTGATTCGCTCAGTTTAACATTAAGACTGGAGGAGGCTGCCTCGCTCTAAAGTTCAACAATTTGACTACCAGCACTTCTACATGTTACAAGTTAAGATTTTATTTTGGTTTCTCAAACAGGATCATAAAAACTGTATAGGTTTTAGCGTAACTCATGGAAGTCCCTGCTTTGACTGTCTAGAAATCGATAAAGCCAGTCAATCTTGCAAAAGCTTTATCTTGTCTTGTTAATGGTTTATATTAATGTGTGAGTCGTTGAGGTTTTGCAGTTTTTAATTTCAGATAACACCAGCTTTTTCAGTTCTATACTCCATAAACTGATAACGCTCCAGTTTCTTCAAAAGTAAATTACGTGTCACAACCATAACATGTTTTATTTTCATTTTAGCTCCAAATACTTTTCATTTACACCTGACTCCTTGCCATTGATGCTTCTTTTACCGCTGATGCGCTGCAGAAAATTAGTCACCGTTGTGCGAGGGGTCAGTGTTCATCTAATTACAGGCGGCTTGAAACTGGATCTGTTAAGTGTCCGCACATACAGTACGTGCACACACGGTCTGTGCACACATCCTCACGCTTGAGCTGAAGTTCACACTCAAACACTCACACAGAAGCAGCAGGATGGTGTCATGTTCCGTCTCTGTGCAGCTGCAGTGTGTCTCTCGTGGATCGCTCCAGAGGGCAAGAGTTTCCCTAATTACAGTTTACATAGCAAGTTGGAAACAGGCTATATGTATCTTAATGGTTTCACTCAAGCACAATCAAATCCAAGCAGACATTAAATGAGCATCTTTCCTGTAAACCAACAGGTCTGATAGTTCTCAAATTACTTGTGTGCTGACACATCAATCTTGAATGCTGGACTCCCTTAATGCGCTTTTTGTCCGCACCAAAATAGCAGGTGTGAGAGGTCCCTCAGACAACAGTCCAGAGCAATGAGCCAAACGAAGAAGTCTTATTCTGGATCAATCTGAACCATGACTCTGTTCATTAGCAGTATGAAAACACAATTCGTCAAGTTCTGATCAATTGCAGGAAATGAAGACAACGTAAAACAATAGAAAAGGAAAAAAAGTGCAGGTCGTCCGATGATATAATGTTTGAAAGAAGAAGCAATTGTTTCCAAGCATTTGCATTAGTGTTGATGTTGATGCAGGTAAACCTGATGATACTACAATGGCAAAGAAATGAAGAAAATGAACCGGATCATTCATTTTCTTCATTCAAATGGAAAGACCACTACTCGCGTAAATGACAACACTCGCACGCGATGTCACCCACACACCCCTCTACAAACCAATCAAGGTCAAGTGGAGGTAGACGCAGATGATGACAGGATGCATGTATGTCAAGTGAACTCCCTGTTTGCAATGTGAAACCAAAACTAACCAGATCACATGTAAACGAAGACATAAACCTTGGTTGAGACTATTGTCTGCACATTCGGTGTGAATATATATTATTAAACAGTGGAAAAAAAACTGAAACTCCAAAAGTCTAAAGTTGAAAAAGCTTGAGAACTTCTTTGTGATTGTTGAGGGGCCCCTCCGGAAATAAAAACTGAAAGCTTAAGGTCAAAGAAACAATGATCTGGAGAGAATGTAAGAATCAAAGCGCAAAGATTATCAAAGTATCCACTGCCAAAGAATCTCTCCGAAACATGGAAATACAAGAGGAGCCGTGTTACATCTTAGAAGCTTGAAGGATGCAGAAATAAAAAGAGGCCAATTGGGGATTCAAACTGAATATATAGATCCATGGAAAGCCAGAATAGCTCAAACTTTCAGAAAGGAGGCATGTCCATGAATACGTCAATGAAATGTTCCCAATGGTATAGAATAAAGACATTTTTAGTCACGAAAAAACGCTTCATCAAGGTAGACTCTTCTGTTTCTAGGATCAAAAATAACCTGACCATGCAGGGTCACCGTGGAGACTCAGTTTTCATTCAGGTCAGATTTCAGTAAGAGTATAGCACAACAGCTTTTGATGCACTGGAAGGCAGGTGCAGAATGTGAGCAGGATATTGCAGAGCCTTGATTTAACAAGTCAGACAAATCAGTGAAATAGTGACTAGCACAAGTTAGTGAATTAGCAAATATTTAATAGATTTAAAGGATTATACCTGTCTTGTCTTTACTGCAGCATTAGATGTGAAAGTTGATTCCATCTGTCCACCTGTGCATTCATGACAGGAACTGGAGGCAAAATAATCTGCCAAAAATCTGCAATATCCTTTCTTAATCGCTATATAAACCAAGAAAAAAAAACTTACTATACTCTTAATTACTTTTACATCTCATTATAACTTCACCATTCAGGGTGACCATGGTTCAGGTGATGAAACTGTTCGGCTCTGGGTTGAGGATTCAAACAGAAACCAGGTTGTATCAGTAAGGACAGCTGGAGTAAAAACCCTACACCACATCAAATATGCAGTTTGTGATCCACTGTGGCAACCTCTCATGGGAGCAGCAGAAATCCAACATAATTTCTCCACCATTTCATCCATTATCACAGCTGACCTGCATGTTGACATAATTTCATCGTTAATCTGTGAAATATTTGTGCACAAATTAAAAAAAAAATCCAACTGCTGGGTTTCAATTGGATTTGATGTTTCATAAACCGTGAGGTATTACTGATAGCCATTCGCATATTCAACCCAACCAACAGAGATATTACATCCTGCCATCAATACACTGAGACCCTCCCTGCAGGCCACTCTGGATAAATGTTCCCTTGAGAAAAGGTAGAAAAAAATTAACCTTTGACATGAGAGGGCAGTTGTTCAATAACGATCCCCAAGCCCAAGGGAAAATTGGAAATAGCCTTTTGATTGACCAGATAATTCAATCTTCCTGCATGGCATTGACAGTTGATGAGAAATGTAGTCTAGACAATACAATTGATGAGTAGAGGACCGCTGGACCACTTGTCTAGTCTATTTTAACGGCGCATTTAATACCACTAATGTTATTACCATAAATATGAAATCTCTGGGGACTCTGGCTTCCTCCCACTATGAAAATACATGTGGGTTAGGTTAACTGGAGACAACAAATTGACTGTAGGTGTCAATGTGAGAATGGTTTGCTCTAAATGTTTGAGCTGTGATGAGCTGGCAATATTAGCTATGATGGGCTTCAGCCCCGCTGCAACCCTTCATCATTAATTGTCACCCTATCCCATCACATCTTTGGGCAAGTCAGAGGCATGCATGACTTTTAACATGCAGGGAAATGGAGTACATGCCAACTCCAGGGCTTGGTCGGCCAACAGGTTTCAACTTTTTTTGCTCTGAGGCCACAATGCTAACCACTGTACTTTGAGTGCTGCCAACTCTGCTTCATGTAGGATGGCTAGGTGGTGAGCCTGAAAGCTGAGGGTGCAGCCCAGACGGAGCCACCACAGGTGCAGATCGCACTGGTAGTAGCAAATATCAGAATGAGAACCTTGAAAGCCAAAATGACCAAGGGGTTCCATGTGAACAGAAGTTGAACATGGGTCAGGTGGTTTCTAATATGGGTGAATACCATTCGGAAGAGTGGGGCTATTGTGTACATTACTCTCGGCTGATCAAAAGGAAGTCAGGATGAGATTCCAAAATTTGAAGTGGCAGAAATGGGTGCCGAAAATCATCCAGAGCAGTTTAATTAAAATTACATCAGTATGTTATTTTGGTTCAGCATGAAAACTGTTTCATGAATAGAAGAAAGACCAGTAAAGAGGAGATCATCTTATTTGCTGGGATGCTGCGAGCATCAGTGTTGTTGGATGAGTTGCTGATAAGAATAACAGCAGAAACCAACAAATAATATTTCTTTAGCGAATTTTAAGGCAGAATCTAAAAGTGATTTGACTGGAGAAATGTCCTGACAAGCTTTTCTCATGCTCAAGGCAGTAAAGTGTAATGACTTTCCTATTGTTACACTGGTTTACTCAGCTGGGGTTTCAGTTTACAAACAGTCCGGTATAGTGAGCTACAGGCCATATAGGGATCCAATGAATGAGAACACAAATATAGCTAAGCTCCATCCTCCGTGAAGTGTTTTCACATTTGATCTCCAGACCAAACAGTCAATAACAGTTTAGTGCTTGCGCGGTGCGGTTTTCCCAAAAGTTTTTACCATAGCATACCTCTGTAGCATTACAAGGAATATTAGAGCGTCATATAAATTCTGCAGGTTAATTTAGCTAAGCTAGATAGGTCGGAGTTGTTGAGATTGGCATTTGATGTTAGCAATTTATCCATGAGTTTGATCTGATTATTTTAATACCTGAATATAATATGAGTCTTCAGTGGTCATACTGAAATCGGATAGCCCTGTCCGGCTTAGCCCAGTAAACCGCTTGCTATCAATGAAGCTGTGTCATCGAGTTTGCTGGCTATTTGATTGATCTCGTCTTCAGTCCATCCATTTGTCTTTGGAAACTGGAGTGTTAAATCAATGCTAGAGGAGGTCCTTTAATGTGATGATCTATGGCTTCAAAGAAACACACAAGCTGCTTGAAGACATGCACGGAACTCTGTGGCCAATTCTACGGCTTTTACCTGCAGGTCATGTATGAAATTCGCCTTTGTAACCAATGCTAGTTCACCAGATATGCTGAACTGTTTTAGGTTACTTTTCAAGCAAAGAAAGACAAGGTCCTTACACTGTATCTCTTGTTTTTAGGTCGTCAGAGCCTCAAGTAAGAAATCCAATGCCCGACGTATATTTAATATTTTATCTTCAATACAACCTACATAGTCACACTGTTTTTATTTACATACACGTATATCTATATTGAATTTATTTCAGCAGTTTGTGTTCATCTTTGTAAGCAGATCTAGTTTTCTCTTTTCTAAAAACCTGCCTAGGAGAGATGTCACAGTTCCTGGAACCTTAGGCCTTTGTGTAGCTATGATTAACAGGCCTTGAGACAGGGTGTCAGGATTTTCATTATGATATCATCCATCTACATGCACTTTTCTATTCCTGCTCTGTATTTTTGGTTGGATTTATTTTGGGCCACAATATGAAGGAACAGTCCACCCACTGATATATGCACTCTCCTTCATGCTAAAACCAGGATTTATTTATTTGTTGCCTTTTATTTTCATAATAAAGATCGTGTCAAGACTGTTAACATTGTGTTCATACCAACAACTTAACACAACTGTGTTGGAGTGAACTGTGTTTTGACTCCAAATGGTGTTACACACAATACAGCTATGAAATGCATTTGTCCGATACAGTTAGCCAGTTATTAAAACAAGAGACTAACAAAGGATTTCTTCTGAGGAATCATTGTCTGTGAATTAAAATATTACCAAGCACTTTTTTTTTTTTATCTTGATTCATAGCACGGCCGACATGATCAGTTCCTCAGTACATTCTCTTTGATAAATAGATGCGTGTGTATTTCTGGTGTTCGAAGAAGCTATTTATTTGTTTTCTCCTGCCGCTGATGGAATTACTTGTTACATTTATTTTTCTTTGTAGTATCTGTACTTAACATAAAATTTGACAGCCTGCTGGGAACACTGCACTGTGGCAAAGTAATATCATCATCCATTTTTACAAGGAAATGTGTTGCACTACTGAGCCTCCAATCTTTCTAGAGAATGGAGATTATTAATCAAAACCATGGAACAGTTCTTTTGGATTTCCATCAAGTCTTATACCTTTCAGTTTGTCCTCTGCTGTTGCTCATGACTTATGCTCCTCTAATGTCACCCTTGAACTATTATCTGACATTTTTTCCTGTGGTTGTTGTGAAAAAATTGAAATTTTCAAATACTGATTTAAAGCTCTAAAGGCCCCTATTAACGATTTTAAGCCAAGCCAGTCTCTACTTTTTTAGATTTTACAGAGATACAATAGTTTGTCATGGATGACCTGGATGTGAACCCTACTTGGAAACATCAATTGATCGAGCTGAATAAATGCTTTGGAGTGGAGAAGTACTCAGATAGTTTTGCAAAACTGTAGCACCACAATGTAGAAATACTATGTTAATCCTCAACAATCAATTGTGTTTTATACTTTGGTACAATGTTCAATCTTTGCGTATAATGAATTCTAAAAAGTAGCTTTTAAATTATGGCTTAAACAATGCACAATTCACTCTTAGATGAACCACATCAAAGAAATCTGAATATTTGGATTTGGATTTGAAATGAATGCAAATGGATCAGCATTTGCATTCATTTTGTGTCGTGTTTCTTGACGCCTGGCGAATTTAAGCCCGATTGTCATTTTCCCTTTGCTCTGTGTTGGTCTTCATTGAATCCTGGGGGAAATATCTGTCTCTTAAGCTGATAAATGCTCCACTGTGTTCACCGTCTAGCCACTAACAGTGGGTTTATAGACCAATTTCAGTGAACACAACAGTTTGCCTATGCTGAGAGCGATTCTATGAGAGCGGTGAGAGAGAACCAAAACAGTAAGGATGCAGGTCGGCAAACCAGATCATTGAGCTTAAAGACGCAATAAAGTTGAACAGGAGAAACTAGTGATATTGTATTTGTGTCGATCATTACAAGCAATTACACATGATTTGATCCTTTGTTAACATACAAACATTGATTATAGATGCTGTAAGTGCAGGTCTACATTAAGGGCATTTGCAAGGTTCATGTCTTTGTTCCATTGTTTACTTTTGATGTAGTAGTTTTTTATTCAAATTGCAATGTATGGGGCGAATAAAGACTTTGGTATGGCATATGCTTCCTGTTGTCCTCTCCTATGTGGGATGCACCTAACATTCATTGCTATGTAGATAGGCGTGCATCGTAATGCCGTGTACACTAAAAAGGAGTCTTTCCGTTTGAAGGAAGGGGAAATGACTGAACTGGTTCACTGAGTTTATTTTGCTGCCATGGTTATGTCATTATGGTATAACTACCAGCAAAATGTCAGAGGCAAAGACTACAAGCAATGGCTTGAGCCGCTTGTGCTTCCTTTCTTCCTCTGTTGTTGAATGCTGTCTAAATCTCGTTCAATTGGTCAGATTTCCAAACAATCCCCCCAAAAGTTGGGCTATAGTTCAGTTTAATCTCGACAGAGCCAATCTCTCTTGTTCTGATAAAATGTTGGTCCGTACCATGGTCTGAGGCAACTTTCATACCTGTTATTTTTGTTCAGACTAAACTGAAAACTCAGAAGATCAGAACCAAACAAGGCTGGTGTGAAACGCCCTCAATGATCTCAGTGATACACACCAACACTACTCTTAACACTATGCTTTTTAAATGCTGATTAGTGACTGCAATAACTAATCAAATGCTGCAAAAACCATCTGAGCCTGGTTGTATGTTTCAAAACACTTTTATAACAAGACAAAAGAAATCACAAATCCCATGAATAATAGTATATCGATTTAATGTGCAGCAAGTGAGCACCAAAAGCCAGAGTTCTAGATTTAGCTGTTGCACTGTCTTCATTATTCCTGACAAACACACACACACACACACACACACACAAACACACACACACACACACACACACACATCACCTCAGGCATGCACGCAGACACACAAATATCCACTGCTGTGTCAGTTGACAGGTCTTGCAACTTGATTCCTCGGTTTCAGCAGCGACAAAGTGCTAGCCGCTACCCACCTACCTGCCACTGGTAAAACATGCCTGAGATCCCCGTGTCGCCACAGGTCAGCACTCACAGAGACAGCAGAGCACAAAGGATTAAGTTACACCACCTCTACTCACCGTTCACTCCAATACCCACTGCTACTTGAAATGATAACACGCTGTAGGTGGAGAGAGAGGCCCCTGCTTATTTTTTCGAGGGAATTCTCCCAAAATTCTTTCCCCCCATCCCTTTAGACACTTTATTTGGTCCTTGGCTGCAGGAACATATGAATTATTCATATCCAACACAGCTTCATTAAAAATACAGTATACATTTTGACCTGCTGTCGTTGCTGTATATTTGGAGGTGTTACATTGACTTTTAAAACAACACGTTGTCTTCTCTGACATTGACGTAGGAGCACATGGTAGTGGAGAAGCTTGGTAGCTTCTACCAGAGAGCAGTTTTAGAAATTCTGTCTCCAGAAAAGTAAGAGAGACATTAACTGGGTTTACTGTTTATGTCTAAAAATAGACTGAGGCTTATGAGACAGTTATCTACCACAATGCATACGAACTTCATTACAAACCTGTGATTGTTTACTTGGCTGCTGAGTGCAAATGCATTTTATGGCTCCCCCTTTCAAGACCAATGAACAATTTGGTCATTATATAATCTAAAGCAACGCCATCAGGAAATGTTGTGTTGTTTGTGATTGAATCAGAACTTGATAGTAATTATCTGATCATAATGGGCACCAGAGGAGGAAGGAGGTAATTTGATTGTCAACCTCGCACATCCTCACGCTGCATGCTTCGGTGTGATACAGCAAAGGCATCAGCAGCAGCGTTCTTGTGGGACTGGATGGCAATTATCAGCAGGGAAATATTATAATTTTGTGCATGCAGCACATGCTGCAGACTTATCAGCATTGTCAGGCAATCACTTGTCTGAATGGAGTTTGGAGGACATGATAAGTGGAGTTTCCAGAAACCTCTGTACACATCTCTGGAGGATGAGGCGTGACGTGTTTGTATGGTTTTGAGTCAGTGGGATGTTCTGCAGCCGCTGTACAGCTGAGGCCCTCCACTCAAACTGCAGGCTCCGTTATGTAAAGGAGGACAACCTTGAAAAATCTGCATTCCTCAACTTATCATAGAAACTGAGCCGGAGGACACAAGCCTGATTCTTAAACATACAGATTTGTTTATGTAGCACTTTAGTATCATACATCATTTATTAAACCCGATGGGTGAATAACCTGCTCCTGACACACAAAGACTACATGCAGCCCTGTTTTCTGGATTCGGATAAAGGCTCTGGAGATCGAGAGCCAACTTCCACAGTTAATGCTGTGTCATAATTTCCATTTCAGGTCAGTAAATGGATATTCTTGAAATCACATGCTGGGAAGAACTCATATAGTATTCAGGATTAAGTAATATTAGCACGGTACCCCCACCCATCCCATTATCTGGTATAATAGGTCATAATCTGATAAACCATCTCATTAGTTATTGTATATACTGAAGTATTTTAACGCATATGTAAATCCATTTTAAGTTGACTTACATAACATGACAGTGTGAAGTGATCACAATATCTAAATGAAAAAGTTCAGATGATAAATGTCAAGCTGACATGAACTTCTTTAACAATTTTAAATCTGTGAAGACACTGCATCATTTAGACTTCAGTCATTGGTCAGTTTAAAAGTCAATCCAAATGTAAGTCTTCAACTTTTTGGATTCAAATTCCTTCTCAGATTCTGTTTGCAGGCACTAAACCGCACAGTGAGCGGGTGGACTGTCGTGGGAGGAGGTAAGTATTAATGGTAGCTGAGTCATTTTGGCAGAAGCAGATGTCGCTTATTAGAGGCACCAGTGGGATTAGGCTCTCCTGTCATTGTCAACAGTTTTCTTACAAGCAGTAACATAACTCATATTCACAGAGCACTTTCACACAAGACTTCACCAATCAGCATTATTAGTTAAAGCCAAATTAGCACAAAAGATTATCTGAAGTTGAGAAAAAAATAATTATTTGAACAATTTGAAACTAGAAGAGACCTTACATGATCCACATATGCTGACTTTAAAATGTCTGTTTTGTTCATCTGTGTTGCCTCTTATGCTTCACTAGTGTAACAAGGGTGAAGCAGCTGCAGTTTACTTCGACAGGATACATCCTTGGTCTTTTGACGTATATATTTTTTACTTGGAGTGCTGTCTTTTGTTTTTTTTTACATTTGCAAGAATAACATTGAACAGCCCATAGTGTACTAATGCAGTAGTTGAGATGGAAAGTGCATTTGTTGCTTTTATACTCGGATAATTCTAACAGCTCATAAGTGCTAACATATTGTTTACCTCTGTTTTACTATCTGAATTAGGAATAAACAGTCCCAGCCCATTTGCTTTTTGTACTAGAGAGCACCACATGTAAACACAGGGTAGGTTTTCCATCTTTACATCTGATCTTCATTTAGTGCCATCATTTTTATGTTTCATAATAACATTATATCAAGTGATCCTTTATGTGACAGTGGAAAAGGAGTCACTTGGTGAACCTTCAGAGAATTAAGATCCAAATTTGCTGCTCAGCTTTCACAAGCTTTGTGTTGATTGCCTGTGGCATTTTTCAATTAGCTGTCCGTCGACACATTTAGCTGCAAGAGAACCATACATTTCCCTCAAGACAGCTGGGAGAGACACAAAAGGGAAAAGTGAGTTAATATTGGATACAAATGTGCAAGATGGCCAGAAACACAATTCCAAATCAATACTAATGTCGTTCAAGGTCTGCTAGATGTGTAAATAAGCAACTGTGTAAGGAGCAAATTCAATAGAACAAAGATATGTCAAAGGTGATTTTGCAGCTTTGCTTTTCCAATGACCTCATGAAGGCCAAAAGAATCAAATAAGGTCACAATGAGTCTAGATTTTGTGTAACCGCAGAGAACCTGAATGAGTGAAGGTGGCTGAAGCTAATTAAAAAATTCATTACAATTTGTTCACTCAAATTAATATCACAGGCAAAATACCAATTCATTAATGGCGGCTGCATACAATCGCTCAGTGAACAGCCATATAGTTACAACGTCAATTTGCTTTCTGCAAGCAGCAGAGCAACTTTCAGTTTGGTCTCTTCAAAGCAAAGTCTCAGTCTCCAACTAATAAATCATCTGTCTATCATCACAGGGCGGAAATCAAACTAGGCAGAGACAATGAATCACGCAGGTCTGGTTTGGAGTATCAGCCTTTATGGAAATTAATCGTTGCATCGCTTCATGGCAGTAATTGCTCTCACATTTGTTTCTGTCTCATTTCAGGAACGCACCGTCATGTTTGCGTGCAGTGAAGTGTCAGGTTGTTTCCGTTGACAGGACGGCTCATACCTGTTTTGGAGAAACACATAATGTTTCATAAGCTGCTTTCAGATATGCAATGAAGACCCAACATTTTCCTCAAACCTTTCCAAAGCAGCTGAAAGTGAGAACACAAATTTCTGGGTCAGTCGATAAAGTCATCCTCCTTAGCTTTTTCTTCCAGCCTCCTAGCAAAATGTTTGGAGTGAGCCCGTGTGACATTACAGCAGGAGGGTATCACAGTGAGAGTGGCTGTACTGAAGATGTGTCTGACACGCAACGGTTGCAAAACTGAAAGAAACTACCAGAATACAAATATCTCATGGTGCAAAAGAGTTTCCATACACATAGAAGACACAGACAACGATGACAACTTGGAAAGACTGCTGTGGTTGTGTCGGACCCTGACGATCTCCTGCTGCATTCTTCATTTTCTGGAGTTTCGGTCGAAAACTTGCTCTAGTGGTATTATGGTTGAAATATTTCATTGTCCTGAATCCTGTTCTCCACAAAGCCACATTTAATTTATTTATTTCAGAAACATGAATCACTGATTCAAAACAAAGCTTATCACACCGGGAGTTTTCAGATCACATCAGGACATGAGAGACATAACAAGTTCAAACAAAATACACAACAATCTAATTATCAGAGCTATTACCCTGTCATATAAACTGTGATGTCCTGCAAAGCTGCACACTACTGTCTGATAGATAGATGATAGTGAGACAATGCTGAGGAATGCCGAGTCACAGAGCAAGAGATCGGCTGCGGAATGATTTATAACCATCGGAAGTGTTTCAGTGGGTGACCTGCAGCTCCTTTGCTTACAGCCTCGGTTCCCAAACTGGGGTACATGTACCCCCAGGGGTACGCGAAGTGGTTCAGGGGGTACATAGGGAGAACATTTTATTTGTGTTTTCAAAGTAAAAAAAGCCCATTTACATTTTCAAACTGAGTTATAAATAATCATGCAATATTAAATAGTCTAAATAGCCAAGTCGCATTGCCAAAAATGCTCATGTATACCCATATTCAGCAAAATAATTACACTGCCAATAAAAGTTACAGGTAGGTTAGTGACTGTTAGTAAAAACGAGGGATGGGCATAATTAATCGACAATCGATTAATTGATCCTTAATAATTTCCTAGATGACCTTTTGTCATAGACTTAATTCTGTTGCGTTCACTGCCAACACTGCGAAGCCTTACGTCTCCATGAGCGCCTGAGGAGTCCACTGCTCTCTTCAAGTAGGCGGTGTAGCTCCAAAGCTAGCCCCTTCGGACCCAGACAGAGCTGGCTCTGAGTGAGTGGTGAAAACCACCGGACTGAGAGGTTGAGAACCGTCAAATCGTAGCTGGAGATTTAATGTCTGAAGGGGTACGAGACTGTAACAAGTTTGGGAACCACTGGCTTACAGGTATTCAGACTGGCTGCTTGATTGCCTTCTCTGCAGATTGTATTGGTCAACAGGGAGCATTTTACAGCTCATACAGCGAATGTTTTCATCCTCCCCATTAAACGATATAACTCCTGCCTCATTGCCTCCACTCTCATATTGAGCGGGTGCAGGTAATTCGCCCAGTAGTCCTTGTGATGAAACAATTCACTGAAAAGCTATCGAGGCCTGGACACACGATTTTAAACCTTGGCTTTATCCATCATTAACTGTATGATTACTTGTGGTTTTGCATTACAGAGAGGAGTAGAACAGAATATTAGAAAAATGAAATCTAATAGAAGCAGAAAAAAATCTGTGATAGATTCAAAAGCAGTTTATTTTTGTTAATAAAGAAAAACTGATCAATTCAGATGTTTTATTTCCATATCTTTTGTAATCATGACTCTGTATCACAAAATTTCGTGCTGAGGATCTCATGATTACAAATCTATGAGATCTTTATCTAATGTGTCTGAAAATGTCACGTGGTTATTATGAGATGAGGAGCTGACAGTTTTATTATCTGATCAGTTAGAGTCCATGAGCATCTTCATGAAAATCTGAATATTCTGTAAAACATGAATAATAATAATAATAATGGGATCTTTATTTCATGTTGCCAGACAGCAGTCCTCCACATGTGAACAGATCAGTTTAATGCATCATTATTAAATCCATTAGAAATTAAACTTTAACTTAAAATTTGATTACAGAATAGTTAAGGTTGTAGAGAAACTAAAGATCATAAAGTCCTCTGGCCTCAAACTAATCCTTTTTTCGAAAATGAACTCTGAAGAATGTCTGCGCAACTTTCTCTGGGGCTTTGCCCTTCACCTAGAAGAATGCAGCAGTGTTCAGGTGAGGGGTGGTGAAGCAAGCAGAGGCTCCGCTCTGGAGTTCACTTGTTTTGTTGATAGTGCATCAATACTGGTACTGCTTTTTCATCCTGATATATTTGTTCTGTTTTGCTTTTTCAGTATGGCGTCTGTCACATGTTAGAATCATCCTCAACACACCCTCTCGCTCACAGTGGATCCTCCAGATAATCTCCTGCTGCATTCTCACATGGGTTCTTTGGATATGATGCAGAGCTTAAACATTATGCAAAATGCATTTTATAGACATTTGCATTCTTACAAACAGGCCCTCCAGAGAATGTCAGGAGATCAGCACTTGTCTGAAAGCAGCTTTAACGAGCAAATGAATGAAAAATAAGCCAGAGACTGAAAAGTTGATGGCTGCTATAATCAATCGTTTCTTTTAGCATAACGATTTTTGTAGATTCTGCATTTATTATTAGTGTTACACCAGATTTGAAGAATGGGGAGAGATGATAATAAAATGCGAAAACGTATCTCAAATTCTGAAGTATTGGCTTCAAAAGATGCGATATCATATTTTCAGGCTCAAATTTCTATGTCAGTTTTATTCAAATGCTGATTATTTCTTGCTCCTTAAAGGCACTCTGCCAATTAAAAAGCTTCACTGACAAGAAGAGAGAATGTGAGAGAGGGGCTGTAACGAAAGAAAAAATTACTTTGTGCTAATGCATCCGTACGTCTTATGTCATCAGAACAGAGCAGGAGGTTTTGCTCCACCTGTCCGAGAGCCTGCTCCTGCCACTGACTAGACGAACCCACACAGAGGACCTGTGGCATTTCGGGGAAAGGACACCGTCTTTCTCTCCATTCAAGCTCACTGAAAGTAACTCAAAACCACAGACTGCGTCAGAGATGGGAAGCGGATGCGATGCGACGAGATGAGGAAAGAGGAGTTTCAAAGAATGACATCTTCAAAGCCGAGCTCTTCTTATACACATACACAACTATGGTTTGGTGATCTGAATGAACCCTCTCCATTATTAATGCAGGGCCAAAGACCAGAGCCTGGGAAGAGAAAGTTTCTTTTATCATGAGAATAAAACATGCAATCATTAAAATATAGGCGGAACTGAAAGTGTTGAGGTGCAAAGTGGAACACTGCAGTGTATAGGTGTCTAGAGATGGCAGAGGAAGAGAGGTGGCGAGATATTCATATTGGCGATGTTACTCCCAGGTCAGTCTCTGATGAAATGGGTCAGGTCTTTTCTTTGCCATAATTAGGGGGCTCATTTACTCAACAGTCATGTAGCGATGAGTTCAAAGTGCTGTCACTCACTGTGTTCAACCTGCTCCTCTGAGGGGCGGAGGAAACTCGAAGCTAAACTGCTTCACCCCTTTACCCTCGATCACTGAGATCATTGAAGATAAAAAGGGAGGGAAGCCTGCTGAGAATTGAGGAGAGGAGATGGAGAAATGGCTCTCTTTGTGTGTGTGTGCATGTGCGTGTGTGTGTGTGTGTGCGTGCGCGTGCGTGTGCGTGTGTGTGTGCGTGTGCAGTATGAGAGATTAAGAGACAGTGAGTAGAGATTCAGAACAAATATCCAGTAAGAGTAAAGCATAGATGTGTTTTAACATTTGCGTGCATGATTATGCCTTTTCATTTGTGTGTGTGTGTGTGTGTGTGTGTGTGTGTGTGTGCGTGCGTGCAGGACTAGAGAGAGTGATTTTGATGAATGCGTCCTGACGGATGGTGTAACACCCCTAAGCCTGCCCCCACTGCCTCTCTAGCTCTCCTGTCATGGCTGAATATCGAGGTCAAACCACCTTTCATATCTGTTCCACGTCACAAGGACACAACCAGAAAGCAAGTAAACACCTCATCCCCTCACTATGCTGCTGTTCCACTCATTTCGGATGTGATCATTCAAAATAACCCTGAGTGCGTATTGATAAGTTTTAGACTGTGCAGAAAATTTCAAATGAACCAGAAGATTTTGATTGGGATCATTCTAGTTTCTGATTGCAGAAGTGGGCGTCTTACGAATTCAATATTACGACCTCCATATTCAATTCAACCCTTCACGCTAGGTCAACCTTCTTTTCTATTATTATTATTCAGTGTCAAACTCTGATATAAAAACCATTGCACTGGTGACGTCTGTGAGTTTAATCACAGTGTGACTTGTTGTCAATGAGACATCCCCTACAACTAGTCACTGTCTGATTCCTCACTCCCCTCCTGCCCCGTCCTGTCAATCAACTGGATGGAGGTGGGAGGTGAATGTGAAGCACAGCCACGGGGCCCTAGTAAACACAGGCTCGTCTTCATGGCATTTGATCTAATTCCCCTCAATTAATTTTAGGAAAATTTGTCAAGAGTAGACAAACAGTGTTGACATTTAAAGTGACAGACAATTACATGTGTCCGTTGTATTTTCCTCATTAAATTTCAATGTCTGAGATTTGTAATAATTAGTTTTTTACTTATTTTTAAACATTTTGAATTAAGTCCGCCTCAACTACTGAAACTCGTGAATAAACTTTGTATTTTTGGATAGTAGAATCGAAGTATATGTACTAAAGTAGAAAAACAATTGAGGAACATGCACTTTACTCAAGTTAACCCCAACACCTGGATTAAAAACAATAGTTAGAAGTGACTTAGCAAATTTAACCACTTGTCACAACTGTATTAAATATGATTCCGTGTATAGACTAATCTCAATGTATTAATAGGTTAAAATGAATACTCTTTCACTAAGCTATAAGATAACAATTATGTGTATACATTAATGCTTTGGTTGAAATATTCTTTTAACTTTAATCATGCATTTGGAATGTTGGTCTACATTTCAAAGGCAAACACTAAACTTTTACTCTACTATATTTGACAGCAAGAATTCAACAGATAAACATTTTACATAAAAACAAATTGCTTTCCGAACAATAAACAACAAATAGATATAGAATAAACTATTTACACAGTATAATTTAAATAATTTAAAAACTCAAAACTACAACAGTAAATACTAAATTAAAATACTGCTTATGCATTAATGCTGTTGAAAGCAAGCCTTACTCGTAACAGACGATTGTTACATTGTTGTATTGGTACATTTACTGAAGTAAAGGCTCTGGTTACTCCTCCCACTACATATGTCAGTTGAGTGACAGTGAACATAACATCAGGCGTCATAGGGTTAACTTGAAAACCAGGATTCAGACACGGAACACATTAAGTTTAAAAATTGCTTCACAATCTTTTGAAGGATTAATTATCTTGTTTTTCATGCTGTACAGGAACATATTGTAGCAACTGACTTCCTAATGGTCGGCAGACGTAATGTAGATCGCGTGGCATCCAAGATAAATGAGACAGACCTGTCTTGTATCAGTTTACCAAATACATTTCACTTATCTTGAGATGACAATTTTTTATTAAATTAAAGCTGTCAGCAAGCATCAATAATAAAGTTCATTTCAGGGAAATGGCCAGACTGGGATACATAAACGGAGTAACATTAAATAGATATTTCTCTATCTTTGTTCACATGTAGAAAGAAAAAATAATGTACCAACACCTATGTAAGAGAGGAACAGTGAAGTGGTTTTGTTTTGTGGTTGACAGAAAAGCTGATGCTGTTGGCAGTTCAACAGAATGTGGTTACTCGGGTATTGTGTGTTAGGGCAGGGCAATATGATCAGAGGCCAAGAAAAGACAATGTCATGAAAAACTGAGCTGCCTCCTTAAGCTGTGTAAGCTCTTTTTCATCACTCCACAGCTTTCTGAACCTCTGAATGACGGCGACATTGTATAGAAGGGATTTAGAGGAGCAGCGGCCTATAATTATGATATTCACCGCATGATATCCCCTAGTTTGAGTCTGGGGACCTCTGTCACACGTCATCCATCACTGTTACTCTGTGCCAATGTTTCCTGTCACTCTCTACCATCAGTCTGTCCAAAGGTGGCTAACAGCTAAAAGGGAGATCTTAAAACAAAACAAAAAACAGCACAAGTCCAAGGTGAACATGCTGACCATGGCACAGTTAACGCTGAGACGCGAAGTGAAACACGAGGTGCCCTGCAAAGTTTCATGTCACCTTCAGGAAGATACCAGAGCACACTGTTCCTCTCGATATGACAGCATTTTATTTGACAAATGATGACACACTTCACTGTTTAAAGGACAGTTTACATTCAGATCAGGTCATCTGTACAGTACAAAGATAAGAGAGAGGTGGGACAGGTGATGTATGACATCCAGTTGTGTTGGCCCAGCGGCCTCACGTGTGTGTAGGCTTTCTATAGCAACCATTCCTCTAGCTGACAACTCGCTGCAACCTTATTGTGTCTGAGTTATGATTTGCTCCCCGACATCTTTGGTCATTTCACCTGTCTTTTGTTTCTCGGCTGCGGTTGTGTATTCAGAGGCGTTCTGTAATTTTGGCCTTGATAACAAATGAAAATTACCGAAAAGAGAAAACAGCTTCTTAAATATGACTTTGCTCATTCCGGTGAAGATTATTTGTTTTGGATTAATGATATAAACAGACTCACTTTTCACAGCATTATATTTGAGACCTTTTCATCATGTTTTGCTCCATTAAAATCTCCTGCCATCGGAGCCTGGGTCAGACTGCATAAAAGTCCACGTGGTGCAGAGCAGGTGTGCTAGAGGAGTCACTGGGGATGGGTACAGTGGGTAAACACTGTAATACTGCATTTGGCATCATGTAACTTATAAGCTCCATACGACACATTCCACTCATGTCACCGAAGTCGTCTTTGAATAAGCTATAAGGCGCTGAAATGACTGCATTTGAGTAGATCTATCTGGATTGAACTGTCTGTAAGGCTGCCCTCACTTTTCATACTCAGTGGAAAGGCGGCACTGCATACACATGAGGTTTATTAAGCAGCAAAAGGTTTTCCTTTGTGAATCCTCAGTGAGTCTTTACAAACAATTCCCCTCCATGTGGATAATCACGAGACGTGGACTCTCCCAGTAAAGCCTTCCAGTAAACAACAGCTTCAACAACACTGAACCTTTGAACTAATGAACACAGACTTCACTTGCCATGTAAATAAACACCTACACATTACTTTTTTTTTCAGAACAGGACGACAACATCAAATCTCATATTTGACAAAAAGCCGAGGCAGGGCGGGCTGCAGAGACACTCTGCGCGTGTGTCCATGACCAAGTCACTATAGACTCCCCCACCAGTTGCAAAGGGCCGCTGCTCAGGAGCTCAGAGGACCCTGACTCACGTGGCCCCCCGTGGAGAGGAGCTTCTGGGGCAAAGGAGCTGAATGAACGATGTGGCATTATTATCAATACATCCAGTTACGCACGGGAGACATAGAAAGTAGGAGTCAGTGTAATCCATTAGGTGTGAAAGGTGACATCCTTTCCAAACTGATGTCTGCCTCGCAGTCTTCCAGGTCACAGACGGAGTCGGTGGCAAGGTCGTTGTTGTGAGAAAACTGTGAAATCCTGTCGAAGGTCTCTTCGTGCTCAATACATTCAACCACGTTTGGGATCATGTTGACGTAGGCGTTCGCAATTTCCTTGTGGATGAGGGTATCTTGGTTATATGAGACCAGCTCGTTACTAATGTTTATCGTTTCCACCGGCGTGTTGGAGCAGAAATGGCGACAGCCCAGGAGGCTGGCGAAGGCCTTCCTGAACTCGGCGTTGAAGGCGTAGATGATGGGGTTGAGGGAGGAATTGGTCCAGCCGAACCACACGAAGACATCGAAAGTCGTTTCGCTGACACATGGCAGACCCGCGTCCCGGTCTGTGGCTGGCCTGTCGCAGAACGGGACCATGCAGTTCAGGATGAAGAATGGTAACCAGCAACACACAAAGACACCCATAATCACAGACAGAGTTTTGAACACTTTGGTTTCCCGTTTGATCGACGTTTTCAAGGTGTTGTGGTGTTGGCACTCTATTCTGTTGGTCCTGCAACTTGTCGCATGTTCTGCTGCTCTCTCCAGGGAGGCTATTCTTCTAATTTGTATCTGTGCAATCCGGTATATGCGGGTGTAAGTCACAATCATAATCGCCACGGGAATATAGAAACTTATCAAAGAGGAGGATATAGCGTACTCTCTGCTCAGGCTGGAATCGCAGTTTTCCTCCATCGGCCAACTCGTGGAAGAGTTGTGCGCCCCAGCCATGTCGTCAGCTCTGGCTTTGTGCCAGTTTAACTGGACCGGTATGAATGAAATGAGCACAGACAACGTCCAAATGATGCTTATCATAACAAAGGCAACTCGCTGGGTCATTTTCCTCTCGTAGCGGAAGGGGCTTGAGATGGCCCAGTATCTATCCACGCTGATAATGCAGAGGTTGAGGATGGAGGCGGTGGAGCACATAATGTCAAAAGCGACCCAGACGTTACAGAAAGTGCCGAAGGGCCAGTAACCCGCCACCTCTGCCACAGCTTTCCATGGCATCACCAGGACGGCCACGAATAAATCCGATAGAGCCAGGGAGACGATGAAAATGTTGGTGACTTTTGTCCGAAGGTGCCGAAAGCGCAACACCGCGGAGCAAACCAGTATATTCCCCAGGAGGGTCGATAGGATGAGAAGGGACAGCAGACAGCCCGTCACCGTGCGCGCCACCATATCCTTCCCTCCTTCGCGTGTTGCCTCTGTTTCGGTGCTGTTCCACATAAT